>NC_056745.1:1196007319-1196064819 GCF_019279795.1 Protopterus annectens
ATTTGCATAGGGTTCCGTGCACACAACAGGGAAACTACACAGTTCTAGGCTCTACCTTGTTAGCAACAGCACCATTCCACCATTCTGGATACTCCACACAGGGTCTCATACTGCAGTTCTGTCACACACTATGAAATTTGTTTTTTCCACTTTTTTTTTAAATGTTTTCATAACTTTATGTTTGCGCACTGTGGCAAGCTGTGCAAACATAACCAGATCATTCAAAAAAAAATTATTTTAACTTATTTCCCTTATGTTTTTGGACACACTATTGATAGATTTGCACGTCTGTGTCTGCTATGCTATTTTTGTCCATCTGGCTACACTTCTATAACCTCTGTTGTTTGTTTAAAATCCTGTACACAGAATTTTTCCATGTACACTACAGACACCACCACAAGGTCTGCAGGATTGCCTCTTTGCTTGCTGGATCACTCTACCTCCCTCATTTGAATAAAATTCCCCTCCTTATGAGGTTATTTGCATGCCATGGATACCTCTGTGTTGGCATGTGCATGCGAGCCACCCAGCTCTGTTTACTGGATCTCAAACCTGCTTACTTTCATGCAACCAGCATGTCACAATGCCTACAGGGTAATTAAGACTGTGTAGGCTTTATTAAATTCCCCCCATTGTCTTACTAGATGATCTTAATACAGTGCTTTCATATAGATCATAAAACATGGTAGTTTGCTATAAGAGCTGCCAACAGGAATTACGCACATTGGTATTATAATTTAAAATTATTTTATATAGTGTGGATAAAACATCATTATGATAAAGTAGTACATGTAAATATAGATTTTATATATTTTAGTAAGTTAAAGTAAGTCATTAATTCCTACTTAGTTGTGCTCTGCATTTTGCTATTCACCTACTATCTTACACTCTGTAACAGATACCATTCTTCACTGTTCAGACTGTATTAATGAAGTATATCACACACTGATAACAAATTAACTCCTTTAAGTTGCTCAAACCAGTAGGTAAAATTATTCATTTTCTAAATAAATAATTTTTTCTACACCAGAACGTCTACTAAAACTAGGAGTTCAGGAAAGGATGAACATAGAAAGTCCCAAAATAAAATCAAAAGTGACGGATACTGCTGGTATTACACACAAAAGACTGTATATAAAAATGAGAGAGACCAGCTACACAGCAGAAGAGATCTTTAATAAAACAAAGCAAATGATAAGCGCTTTCACACTGAAACTTGGTACTTCATCAGATCCAATACAAAAATTCACAACAGCAATAAATTATAAAACAATTATCATAGACATTAAATATAACCAATCAAAATAATTTCCTAAGACGACGTGATCTTAAAATAGGCTTCAATGGAACACAATCATTCGATCCTTTTCCTGCTGTAGCTTGAAGCTCCCGTATCCATTTAATTTCAGCGCACTCAGTCTTGGTGCAAATATCACCCCCTCTTCTACCATTCTTACATATTTCTAAAACAGAGAACTTAAACAATGTGCAAATCCACAGTTTTTATGTTGGTAAGACAAATAGGCATTTTATGGATCACATATGTGAACATCTCTATGACATAAGTAAACAAAATAAAAGGAATGCACTTAGTAGACATCTTTCACGTATTGATTCCTCACATTTGTTTAAGTTCTCTGTTTTAGAAATATGCAAGAATGGTAGAAGAGGGGGTGATAGTCGCACCAAGACTGAGTGCGCTGAAATTAAATGGATACTTGAACTTCAAGCTACTACAAAAAAAGGGTTGAATGATTGTGTTCCATTGAAGCCTATTTTAAGATCACGTGGTCTTAGGAAATTATTTTGATTGATTATATTTAATGACTGTGATAATTGTTTTATTATTTATTGCTGTTGTGAATTTTTGTATTGGATCTGATGAAGCGCCACATTTTGGTGTGAAAGCGCTTATCTTTTATTTTGTTTTATTAAAATTCTCTGCCACCACGCAAGTGGTCTCTCTCATTTTTGAGGAACACAGAAAATACTTTGTCTTTAATTGGATATTCATGAACATATTTAAGAATTGCATTAATATAATTATATTTGTTTTAGAATTGTACTAATATAATTGGATTTTATTGGGTTAGATAAAGGGAAAAACAATCCTTTAAAATCTATATTTTGTTAGCTACACAATTTAATGTTTGGTCAGTTATTTTGAAAAATTACTGTTAACATGTATATACAATTCTTTCCATATCTGTATATGAATCATCCAGACATTGTATACTAACTTTGAAATTTGAGGCCAGTCCATATGATACCATTTCCAGAACATCAGTCTTATACTTTCCCAAAATTTGATGAGATAAGGTTATTTCTCTTTCAGTGTTACAGAAAGGATTTATTGATTTATTAAGTAGGATTCTTATTTGGCACAAGAAATGTCCATACAACATAACAGAATCTCAGGCAAGAGCGTCATTTAAATTAAGCTTAAGCTATTCTAAAATGTGAAAAATATTTTGTTCCATTTTAAAATATTCTCTTTAAATATCTTAATGTTTAAATGTCTTAATGTTACTTTCCAAGCTTGAAAACAGTATTGTTTAGTAGTTTTACATTTGCTTGTAACACTGATTATTTCATCTGCTAATGGTATATTAATTTCTATCTGCATTAGTATTAATGTAACTGTATTAGTGTTAAACTTGACACCAGATATCGTATTTGAAATTCAATACAGCATCTACCAGAAAACAAATGATGCATTAAATCAGATATTAATACACCATATGCAAATTATAATATTTTGAATATTGAGATCAGTTATCTTGACATCTTATATATATATTGCTCTTGCCTTACTGCATTTGCCAACAATTCTACTACCAAAGTAAATAAAACTGGTGACAGCAGGCAACCTTGTTAGTTTTTTTATTAATTCTCACTCCCTGTGATAAATAAACCCAAATTTTAACACAAATTTTTATATACTGCTTTTACACATGTAATAAAAGTATAAGGTGAGAAAAAGATTATCTAATGCTTTGAATAAATATCCCCAAACATAATTAGTCAAGCATAATTTCTATAACTAGACTAATCATAGCTAGTTTCATATTAGTAAATCTGTGTAATCAGTTTTATAATTGTGTTAATATTTTTCCAAGTTTGCCTTTTAATTCAATTTGATTTTTATTAAAGGTGACATAGTGAATTTCAGTCTGGAAGAGATTATAGACATAGTGATCTTGTAATCGACATTTAATAACAATGTGAGTCTTCAAAGCTCAACATGCTGGATCTCTATCTAGCCTTAATATTAGGGTGGTCAAACTACACTTCCATCATGGAGAATAACATTATGAGTCCAAGCATTAGTAAACATCTTTAATAGTAATAAAACCTTTGAGGGGAATAATAGGCAAGTCTAGTATTATCCCATCCACATCTATAGCTTTATTTATTTTGTTCAAGTACTTCTGCATGATTTATGGTTTTCAATATTATCACTGGACAATCTGCTTTTTCCATTCTTATTTAAGAAGGACTCATCATTTTTTCCTCAAAATATCTGGTTTCAAATGTATTAAATTTTAAAAGCCAAAAGAATCCCTTCACTGTCAGACCTTCCCCAGATCCTGCAAACTGAAAATCTTTATCTGATTTGACCTTGCACTGGATTTGGTCCTATTTGCCAACATATGCAAACTTTTGGAGTGATTGGGTATAATTTTACTTTCTCCAGAGCTACTGAAACATTATTATTTAAAACAGTAAGACACTTCTTTTTTTCTTTTTAGTACCTTGAATTTGGCCATAATATAAATCTTACTGTATTAATGAACTGTTTTATCACATTTCTTTTAATTTACTTTTACTCCAAATGGCAATTTTTCCATTAAAAAAAAAAATCTGACTTTATGGAATCCCATATGATGGCTTTAGCTATTTCTCCATTTTCTTTTATGGAGAAACTGTCTTTCAACTCTTTGTGAAACCATTTTTAAAGGTTTTAAGTATTATAATATATATGGTATTCTTCAAATTATAATGACTATCCTTTATCCCAGATGATAATTAATCTGAAAATGAGAACATGATAGCCTGATAGAAGACAAGCAATGATTTTAAAAAACTGATGTCTGTAGTTTGTGTGTCAAAAATATATCAATAATTCCTAAAATTTAATTATTTATGTATTTTATTTATTCTGACATTTGTTAACCAGGTATGTACAACTGAGCGGTAGCCCATTTTCAGCAGAGGCCTTGGGGGGGGGGGGGCATACAGAAACAAATACAAAAACAGTGGCAAACAGAAGATGACAGCAATCACAGGAGATTTTTAAATACATAGAATACACCTTAAAAGTTTGTTTAAATACATAACAGAAGTCATTAGAGCTATGTATTTTAATGTGGGGTGGGTCTCAATAAGTGAGGAAGAAGATGTCAAAGGTAGTAAAAGGGGGTTATTAGATAGATATAAAATAGAGAAATGAGGTATAGAGAAGTGTGAGCCTGTAATAGGGGGAATAGAGTGGTAATTAAAGGAAGTAAGATGAGTAGAGTAGGAAGAAGTAGTTAGTAGTCAGAAACAGTTAGTAGATAGTTGTTAAGCCAGATTTTGGCATGAACACATCCAGGAGTTTTGTAGGGTTTCTTTTAATCCTTTTTTGAAGCTATGGGTATGGGGCAGATTTCTAATGTTTAGTGGGAGTTTGTTCCATGCTAGGGCAACTGAGTAGCTATATAACTGTTGTCCTATTGTTCTTTTTGGCTTATGGATTGCCAAGAGGAATTGATCAGAGCTCTAAAGAGAGCAGGAGGGGGCGTATAGGGATATAAGGGAAGAGACAGTGGGGTAGGAGGAGGGTTTGTTTAGGATGGAGTGAATCAGGGACAGTTGGGGGAGTAAGAGTAGATGAGGGAGTTCTAGCAAGTGTAGAGTTAGTAGAGAAAAGCAATGAGAGTTGTATGGTTGGTTAACGGTGAACCTGGCAACTTTGTTGTAGGTTAGTTCAAGCTTGGCCATAAGAGAATTGTAGGTTAGTCAAGACTGGGGAGACATATAGGAGGGTGGGAAAAAGACAGGCATAGGCAAGAGATAGTCTTGAGTCATTTGTGAGGTATTTTTATTTCTGTAAAGCAGTCTGAGTTTTTGATGTGTCCTCTTTATACAGTTTAGTACATGCAGATCAAATTTAAGTTGGTCGTTTATGAGTGCACCCAGTAGATTAGTGTGTGTTTCGATGTTTATGACAGTTTTGTTAAGTGATGTGACAGTAAATGATATTTTATGATGAAAAGAGACTTAGGCAGAAATAGGAGAAATTTGTTTTTGGATTGAGTATAAGTTGATTGTTAGTAAGCCAAATTACAACAGAGTGAGTGGAGCTTTGGGTAAGAGAGTGGAGGTCAGAGGTACAGGGGATAGTGGAGTCATCAGCATTCTGTATGACAGTGGAGTGGGAGCAGGAGATATGAAGACAGTTGGTGAAAATGTAGTGGTCCAAGGATGGATCCTTGAGGTATGCCAGTGTAGATGGGGAGAAAGGAGGAGAAGGAAGAGAACCATTTGACAGATTGCTGCCTGTTGGAGAGGTAGCTAGAAAACCCTGTCAGGGTAGTGTCAGAGATATTAAGGTCAGCCAGTTTGGTAAGGAACGGGGGTGGGAGACAGTATCAAAGGCTTTGGAGAGGTCTAGGAATAGACGGGAGATGAGTTTGTTGTTGTCTCTGGCATCTGCAATAGTTTGAGTGAAGGTATTTAGAGCAGTGGTACTGCTGTGGTTGGGGTGGAAGCCATGTTGGGTGGGTGTGAGTAGATTGTCCTGCAGGAGGTAGTCCTGTAGTTGCTTATGGATACATTTTTCCAGTAACTTTAAGACGAGGGATAGAATAGCTATGGGGTAGAAATTAGGTCAGTGGAGTGCCCCTCCTTGTGGATGAGGTAGTATAAAATTGTTTCTAGATAGAGGGGACAGAAGATCATTGGCTAGATTGGTTAATTAGGATGGAAACAGGGTAAGCTAAAGAGCTAGCAGTGATTTTTAGGAGGGGGTTAGGTTGTCAACTGAGGGAGAACATGGTTTTAGTTTGCTGAGAAGAGATTTTATGTAGGTAGTGGGGATGGGTTTGAGTAAGGATACACAACCCCAAGTTAGGACTATTTGTAAGCTTCTGAGCCCCCAAGCCTTTCTGTGTCAGAGGGAAGCCTTTTAGTTATCAGTGGGAGTGGTAAGCACTAGGTAGCCTACCTACCACAAAAGGATTGGTTTCTGACCCAGAAATTGTAGTTTATTGGCCTTTTGGGCAGTTTTTCCATCTCTTTCAACTTTCTGGTTTAAAAGCCTGCGTTTGTGCTTGCTTCCTACCATTTCTGCAACTAGTCTAGTCTAGATACAGATTTGCTGTATCCAGAACTGTTTGTAAGCTTCTGAGCAGTGCCAAAAAGTCTGCTCTTCAACGTTTCCCTTAGATCTACTAGTTATCTCCTCTCCTGCACTTTTACTACCTTAGTAGTGTAGCACTTTACCAGACATCTTGTAGCAATTATTGTAGCACACAAAAGTGTTACCAGCACTAAACATTATAGAAACATCTCCAGTACTTATTATTAATGTCCACCCCTCCAGGCATGCCTAAAGGTCAATTCCCTGTGCTTTCTCCTATTATTCTGGTGAACATGGGCATCCTGAGGCAATGTAGCAACTGCATCATGTACCCTGACAACCCTCTCCTCTTACCTCCCAACACTAAAACTTGCAAGAGATTCACTTATATATCCAAACTGGAAGCCATGCACTCTCCAGCCAGGACCAGAATAGCTGGCCAAGAGGAGAAGGTCAACACTTGGACCATACCACATGGAACACATAGCCCTCCAGACCACACACCAGAGCTGCCTTCACATAAAAACACAACCCCCCCCCCACACCCATCTTCACGGAGGCTCTCAATAAAAATCTACCCAAACAGCAGAGACCTCCAAGGCAGAAATGCACTAGACCATCACAACACAACACTAATCACAAGACACGTAACTCTCCTAAACAGTGTGCCACTCAACCAAAGCCCCTAAGGCAAAACAGCATGCCCAACACACTAGTCATAGGTGACTCAATAGTGAGGCACACTGATGTCCCACTCACTAGGCTGAATAAGGAGACAGTAACAGTCAGCTGCCTGTCAGGTGCCAGGATCTGCCACATAACACACGCACTCAAATCCCTCAACAACAGATACAAATATGACTCTGTTATTGTACATGTGGGTATGAATGACCTGAGATGTACCTCCCTGGACTACATGAAAAGAGACATGGAGGAGCTCTCAGATTATGTAGCCCAAGCAGGTATGACCCTAGCCCTGAGCAGCCTCCTACCATCACCCAGAATAATACCACAGTGCAAGCAGAAAATGACTGATTTCAACAATTGGTTAAGTTTCTGGTGTCATTCTAAGGGGATCCAGTATCTGTCTGCCTGGGATGACATGACAGACAGACCTCGATGCTTTGCCAGAAATGGCCTGCATCTGTCACCCCTGGGCTTCCGGATACTGGCCAAGGCTCTTGCCACTCCTATAGTGCCTTTTTTTAGGTGGTGTTTCAAAGACCAAATTACCACTGTAACAGCTACAAACAAATGCAATCTGAGGGTCATGCTGCTCAATGCTAGAAGTCTAAATCTCAAAATGCACTCGCTCAAAGCACTCCTTATAATGGAAAACATCGACGTTTGTGCTGTAACACAGACCTGGTTCAAGGCAGCAGAACTCACCACTTCATTACCAGGCTATAATTCATTCCACACCTTTAGGCTCCAGAACTTGGACTGAAGCTCCAAAGGCGGTGGTGTTTCTATATTCATAAAGGATGCGCACACCTCCAGACTGGTAGTCTAACATAATACATCAGAGATACTTCAGGTGCAGCTAACATTGGGTAAGACAGCAATTCAGGTCATCGCCTGGTGCAGGTCCCCAACCATGTCCCAAGACTCACACTCCACATTCCTAAACACCCTAGAGAACATTAGGGTCCAACCTAACACTGTCATACTGGGCGACTTCAATTATCCCTCCATTAACTGGGAAAACTACTCATGTACCAATACAATTGCCCAACGTCTCCTGGAATTCATTAATTCCAATGCCCTGGACTAGCTCGTTCTTACCCCCATTAGAGGTAGCAACATCCTTGACCTGATCATTACTAACATGGGCAACCATTGCTCTACACCAATAGTCAACTCCTCCCTGCTTAGATCCAACCACAAACTAATCACCTTGGAAATCCACCCCCCCCCCCACAAAGGTAACTGCCATGAAAAACTTCTCCAAAGCTAACTTTGGGCTCCTAAGAACAGAGGTGGCTAACTTCACTGCACCCATGCAAATGGAGAATAATTGCATGACTGCCGAATCATACACCAATGCACTGTACGAACAGGTACACAAATGCATGGATCTCACCATACCTAATAGAACCAAGACGCTCGCCTCCAAAAAAAGGAAGCCAATCTGGTGGTCCCCTGCCATAAACAAACTCTACAACAGAAGGAGAAAACTGATGCAGAATAAGGTGAAGTCCCAAGACTGGAAAAAATCCCTTATCAGCCTCAAAAAAAGTTGAGATCCCTCATCAAATCCTTTAAAGCTAGCTATGAAAACAGAATTGCAGTAGATAGTAAAGACAACCACAAGGCCTTCTATAGTTATGTAAAGAATCTCCATGGCAATACCCAGATTTGCTCTGAGCTACTGCACAATGGTACCTCCTATACAGAGCCAACACATATTGCCAATATGCTGGCCAACAGATTCAGTGCCAACTTTATCCCTCTCTCCTCCACCAAAGGACCAATCACAATACCAGTAGATTGATAGGCACCCAGTATTACTGCTGCACAGGTTAAAATAGCACTATCGAAGGCCAAGAATACAGCTTCCATGGGCCCTGTTCAATCACAGTCTCACCTCAAGCTTTGTCCCTACCGAATGGTGCACTGCTACAGTCACCCTGTCCTCAAAGGAGGAGCGACTACAGTCCCTGGGAACTATCGCCCCATTAGCCTGATAAGTCATATATGCAAAGCTATGGAATGCATCATCATGGACCTAATAAACAAGGATATAGGGAATCTCCAAACTCTGGATCCCACACAGTTTGGTTTTGTGAAGGGTAGATCATGCCTGCTCAACCTGGTCGACTTCTTTGAGTCAGTTACCAGGGCTGTGGGTGAAGGCAAGGTGGTTTATACAGCCTACCTTGATCTGGCCAAGGCCTTTGATACCATTCCCCACTCAGGAATCATAGAAAAACTCACTAAGCTAGGCATCAACCCCTATATCACTAGGTGGGTTGCAAACTGGCTCACAGATAGTGTGAAAGTAGCTGACTCCAAGTCAGACTGCTGACCTGTCATGAGTGGAGTCCCACAGGGTTCAGTTCTGGGTCCTCTCTTGTTTGGTATCTACTTCTCAGAAGTCCAGACCAACATGAAGGGACTCTGTTTGACAAAGTTCACAGACGATTGCAGGTTGGGAGCTATTATTAACTCTCCAAGTGATGTTGACATCCTACAGAAAGGACTCACTGAGACCAACGACTGGTGTCAGAACCATGGCCTTAAGCTCAATGCCAAAAAAAATGTGTCATCATCCCCTTTGGGAAAATGGTAGTCCACTGAACACAGAAGGAGTTATAAGAGATCTGGGAGCACAGGTTGACAGCAACTTCTCTTTTGACCACCACATTGCACTGTGGTCAGAAATTCCTTCTATGTGGCACATCTCATTACTAAGGGATTTGCATCCAGGAAGAAAGAAGTCATTGTCTCCCTCTACTCTTCCCTCATCAGGCCAATCATCAAGTACAATGTCCCATTTGGTATGTACCATACTAGACACCTGCGACAACTGGAGAGGCCACAAAAGTACCTCACAAAGAGGATCCTAGGCCTTAGACACTTGTCCTATATGGACAGGTTCAAAAATCTCCAACTATTCTCTGTCTCATATCGCCTACTTAGAGACGATCTCTGTTTGACTTACAAATCCATGTCTGACCCAGCTATGTTAGAAATGCTACATCTAAAGAAATCCCAATCCCTCTGCACCACACGCTCCAGAGACCTCAACCTCATTACCACAATAAACAGAACAAGCTGGAGGGACAGGCTCATAACCTAGAGACTGCCCATGCTATGGAATAGACTTCCCATACATGTCAAGCAGAGTACCTCACTGGCCCTCTTCAGGAGAAATCTTGATGAGTGGTTGGGAAATAGAAAATTCATCCCGGAGATCACTCCAGTGGCTCTACTCAACAGAGGCACTGGGAACTAAGGTCGGGTGGCACGATGCCAGGGTAATCATATGGGCTCGGCTTGTAAAGGCTCCAGGGCCATTAGCCACATAGTATACACCTATGAACCTATGAAGGGGAACGGGGAGGTTAGTGTGTTCCTATTGTGGGTTAATTTAGTGATGGAGTCAATGAAGTATATGTTAAGAATGGAGGTAGTTTCCAGGGGAGTGTTGTTAGGACAGGGGTAAGGGGACTAGGGCTTCCAGGGTGTAGACTTTTATTTAAACTGTTCCATAATTTTGGGGGATTTGTTTGTGGTGTCTTGACAGGGGCTTTTGATGGAAATTTTTCTTGTCAGTGATTACCTGCTTTTTAGTAAGGTTAGGAAGATGTTTGCAGTTTTGGAGGAGAGTCTGGGGTTTGAATTTTAGCCAGCTTTTCCAAACCTTGTTTCTTTCCTGAATTAGAGAGTGAGTGGATTTTGATATCCATGGTGCAGAGTGGGATTTTAAGCTAGGGAGTCAAGAGTTTCAAGGAATATAGTGCTGAATTTGTGCACAGCTTCATCAAAGGGTAGGCAAAGCAGGAAAGACCAGTTTATGAAGGAGAGTATTTTGTTGAATACTACAGGGTTGAAGAGTGAAAATGAAATTTGCTTGAAACCACCACGAAGAAGAAAGTTGTAGATCCTTTTATTAATGAGAACAAGCGCTTTCACGCAATAATATGCGCTTCATCAGGTTACAATTTTACTAAAATTTCAGCCATTTATATAGTAAAAAGGCATTACCAATTATTCAATCAATTTATAATTAAAACCAGAAACAATTGAAATAATTATCAGAATAACAGTGATGTGCTGATGTTTACTAAAACAGAAGCCTATACATATCATATAGTAACATTTTTTAAAAGATCTGCAACCATCATTATATGTATATTAGATCGCATATGTGTATTAAGTCAAGATATAAATTATAACTGTAATTAGTGCAATCAAACTCCTACATTAGTTCTCAAGGAAGTTCTGCCCATATATGGGAAAGAGCCCCTATTAGTGGCTGGTCGTCGCACATCACAATTAGTAAGCAGTGATAACACAGAAAGGTGCATACTTCTGTTGTTTGTTATGTTAGTCGTATGACTGAAAAAGCCATTTGGCGCTATAACTTCAAGAGCGCAATATATAATAAAATTCATAAGGATAATCTTCCACTAAAAAATTTTTATATTAAAGCAAAAGCCATATTACAATAATCAATTAATGATGGTTCTACTACTAAAAGCCAAAGCTAATAAGCTAAAAAGTGCGCAAACGCACAAAGGTTACCTATCACTACCCCATTATTTCCTAAGACCTTGGAGAATCATAGGCATTGAGACAGCCCAATTTTAACTATTTTAACTATTTTTGTATATCTATATAATTTATTTCTAAAAATGATATAGATTTTATTTAAAATATTAATTAATGGACTGTATATTCAAAACATGAACAAATTAGAAATTCAAAGCGAATACCTATAGTGATAACTGTAACTTCGCAAAATTAATAAATTAATATGTATAATGTTATTAGCAAATAACATAGATATTGTAATCCAAGGATATATATTATATCCATATCTAATATAATAAAGCTTAACCACTTGGTCTAAAAATACTTAGACCCATAAAAGGTTCTTGTTTTGCTATCTGGCCACTATACAATACATTTCAAATACAAAACACAAGCACATGCTTTTCCGAAATAGTTTCCATATGTCAATCTCAAAATTATAAAAGCAATATATAATATTATAGCAAAGTAAATGCATAAAATATTATAAAACTAATAAAATAAAATATTTTATCATTAAAAGAAAATCAACTTTATTTCAGCCAATAAAGGTCAAAGCTAATATGCTAAAAATAAATGCTGTTATATACATATAGAAGCACAGAAATTATGTATCCCTGTTCTACTAATCTCTGTGTCTGACAAAATCATCGGCCTCAAATCAGTCCCTATCTTTCATATTCTCTATCATAAATTAATTTCCGATCGTGAATATTTAAGAGAAATGCTATTGGAAACATCTTGTGATGAGTGTTAATATAGGCATCAGTATTAAACTACAGGGTGGCAAAAACATAATCATCAGATATCTAGTAGAGTCCAGAGTTGAGCATATAGCTAAAATAAAAACAGCTTATAATTAAAAATGGCCAACAATATATTTAAACATGGGACTAGTATAGAGCAAGACAAATCACCTGCTCACAAGATATTATAATATGGTATTGAACTAGTGAGTGATGGCTCATGTAGGGCCCAATAGAGCAGGCCGAATGTTAATCATGGTGTTCAAGCCAGGTGGTAAATGGGCTTTTAATCTCAGAATCCATCTGAGTTCAAATGTTTCCAAAGTGTTCATATGGTTACCTTCTCTTCTATTGGGATTTACTACTTGCAGAATCTGAAACACAAAACTGTGTTGAGAATAAGTATTGCAATGTAAGGGTTGAAGAGTGAGAGTGTGTTATAGTATTTGTATTTGTGTGATTTACAGTGTTGTAGGGCAAATCTCTGGATGCAGATGGGAGAGTAGTTACTTAAGGAATCAGGTAGTGATTTGGGGTTACAACAAAGGTTAGGATTAGAGACAAGGATCCAGTCTAGAATAGTGCCAGAGTTGGTAGGTTTACTTTGGTAAGTTGGGGTTGTGATGCATTGAGTGGAGCTGTGAAGATTTACTGTAGAGTTTGGGGAGTCAGGGGTGAGGGTTTGCATACTGATGTTCACATCATCTAGTATTATAGTTTTGTCAGGTATGGAATTGGTTAACCAGGGGAGTATTTGCTCAAGTAAGGGAAAATGATTGCCTGGTAGAATATAAATTGTGGCAACTGTAAGTGTTTTATGGGTGTTAAGTTTGCAGTTGACTGTTAAGAGTTCTACTGGTTGAAAGTTGGGGAGGGAGATGCTGACTGCAGAAAAGTTAATTTGGTTGGTATAGAATATAGCTACTCTTCTGCCTTTTTTTATGATTCCTGTCAAGACAGAATATATTGTAACCAGGGGGAGTGAGCTACTATTCCACCTTTTTATGATTCCTGTCAAGACAGAAAATGTGACCAGGGGGTTGATTTCATTGTCAGTATTGTGGGGTTTAAGCCATGTTTTGCTTAGAGTTATTATGTCAGGGAAGTGTTGGGCAATCCAAGAGTGGAATTCAGTAACTTTGTTGAGAATGATGCATATGTTCAGGGAGTATAGTGCTAAGACACTGTACCAACCAAAAGAAAAATAAAAACTGAAGACCACAGACGGAGAATCCACTTATAGCACTCAGTTTATTGTACCTCAACTTGTCAAACTGCATAGATGAAAGCCTTTTAAATAGATCATTATAGGCAGCCCTAATATCTTCCTTGAGTTTATTTTGTTTCACCTGATCTTGTTCCAATAGAATGGAAATCCATTCTAAAGTACAACGGCCATGTTTTGGTAAGAGTTATTATGTCAGGGAAGTGTTGGGCAATCCAAGAGTGGAATTCAGTAACGTTGTTGAGAATGATGCATATGTTCAGGGAGTATAGTGCTAAGAGTTTGGAGAGGGAGTAGGGGAAGGGGTTAGAGTGTCAGTAGAGGTGTTATTGAAGGGGCCTGGGTTTGGGTGGATGTCTCCTGACAGGAACATTCTTTTGGAGATTTGTGTTAGAGTAGGAATGCTAGAGTGAAGGGTTAGGTATTTGGGTCTGCTTTTTATGGTTAGATGACCAAAGGACTAGCTTAATTTTAAAAATGAATTGATTCGTGTGGTTGAATAGTGAGAGGTTAAGTTCAAAGGAGTGTGGAGTTAGTAAGTTAGAAGCTGGATCATTTAGGGTAGGTGTGATATTCCTGGGAGAAAGTGTTGCGTGAAAGGAGGTCAAGTGTGAGAGTAGAAAAAGGTCAGTGGGGGTGTAGATGTATAGCATTCTGTGGGTAGAGAACAAGTATGTGGGGAGGAGGTAAGAGAAGAGATAATAGGGGAGAGAAGTGTGTAATCTGCTAAGAGTAGGTAAGCTAAGTGATGGTCAGTGTCAAATATGAAGAGATAGACTACACAGGTTGTAATATACAGCTGAGGTACTGTGGCTTATGGAGAGTTAGAGTTTTGATCTGCTAGGCAGTGGAGTGGGAAGGGTGGTTAGGGAAAAGGGCGTATAATATTTGTAAGTAGATTGGGGGTGGAGTGATATCAGGGGTAGTTTAAGAAGGGGAGGCACCAGGTTGAGAAAAAAGAGGATTAAATTGAAGGTTATGAACAAGAAGAGAAGGGATTAGTTAGTGGGAGGTGAGAGTTGATTGGTGGTTAGGACAGGGTGGAGAGAAATGCGGGAGGAAATTTGTCTGATAAGAGTACAAGTTTATTGTATGTGGGGTGTTTGGGTATTGGGGGTAGGGTAGGGGAGCGGAGAGAGCCTGACAGAAGCAAGAGTGAATAGACTGGATGGAACTGAGACCTGACTTCAGAAACAATCAGTAAATGTTTGAAATTTGTAAGAAAATAATCACTGAAAAAAAGCAAAGAAGGTAAGCCAAGAGTGAAGAAAAACACATGAAATTGGACAGATTACAGTTGCGTGGCTGGTATATTAGATCTACATGGGAAAAAAATTACTCTAGTAACTTTTTAGGGAAAAATTACTCTAAGTAATGCAAGATCTTATAAATTATTCAATGCTTACCGATTAACCCAATTCTTTAACGTAAATTCCCAGAATGATGGTCCAGTTTTCCACTGGACTTTAGCATTTTCACATAAAGCAGGCTAGATTCCCTTGAAAGAATGGAATAGGTCCGGTCAACTATAGCAGTATAAGCTGAACTGATCTGATAGTATGCTGAACAAAAAGAATGCAGTACAGTTCCTTCCTGAAAGAAAAAAACAGTCATTCCTGCCATGTACATCAAAGCACCTAGAATCTATTCCCATAAAGACAGACTTTTCCTCCATTAGAATTTGGCCTTTTCACATCTAGCAGGCTAGATTCCCTTGAGATCCTTCAACAATGGCAATCTGTGATGAAGGGACTTGAAATCATGCTCAGCCAAAAGAATATATGCAGCTATTTCCTAAAAAAGGGGACTTTCTTGTCACTGTACAAAGCAGGTAGAATCTATTACCATAAGATGGTCATTTCCTCCACTAGAATTTAGCCTATTCACATAGAGCAGGTTAGAGTTCCTTGGCTGAAAGGACCAGAATCCTTCAGCCATAGCTATTTATGCTGAAGGAACCCGAAGTTATGCTCAGCCAAAACAATATAGTGCAGCTATTTTCTAAAAAAAGGGCAATTCCTGCCATCGTACACCAAATGGGCTAGAATCTATTCCCAGAAAGAAGACCATTTTCTCTATTAGAATGCAGCATTTCTACATAAGACAGGTTGCATTCCCTTGGCTGAAAGGACAAGGGTCTTTCAGCCATTGCAATTTGTGTTGAAGGGACCTGCAATTATGCTTAACCAAAATATTGTAGTGCAGCTCTTTCCTAACAAAATGGTCATTCCTGCCTCTGTACACCAGAGGTGATAGACTCTATTCAAATAAAGAAGGTCCTTTTCCCCAGTAGAATTTAGCCATGTCATAGAGAACAGGCTATAGATCAAATAAGAGTGTCATTCTTGCCGTTGAACACTAAACAGGCTACAATCTAGTCCAAGAAAGATGGCACTTTTCTCCACTAGAATTTAACATTTTCATCTACAGCACTGCATATTAGCTTGGCAGAAAGGACAAGCATCCTTCAGCCATGGCAATCTCTGCTGAAGTCACCTGAAATTATGCTCAACCAAGCAAATGTAGTGCATCTAAGTTCAAACAGAATGGTCATTCCTGCCACTGTACACCAGCGACGACAGAATTTATGCATAGAAAGACAGTCCTTTCCTCCACTAGAATCTAGCTTTTTCACATAGAGCAGACTATATTCCCTTGGCTGAAATGACAAGGGTCCTTCAGCCATGGCAATTTGTGTTGAAGGAACCTGAAATTATTATCAACCAAAATAATGTAGTGCAGCTATTTCCTAAAAAAAATGGTCATTCATGCCTCTGTACACCTGAGGTGATATAATCTATTCCCAGAAGTTCCTTTGCCCCACTAGAATTTAGCCATGTCATAGAGAACAGGCTAGAGGATTCAACAAAAAGGCTCATTCATGCCTCTGTATACTAATGAGCTTAGAATGTATTACCGGAAAGACAGCCCTTTCCTCCATTAGAATTTAACAGTTTCACTTACAGCAGGCTATATTCCGTTGGCTGAAAAGACCAGGGTCCTTCAGCCATGGCAATCTGTACTGAAGGGACATGAAATTATGCTCAGCCAAATGAATGTAGTGCATCTATTTAAAAAAGAATGTTCATTCCTGCTATTGCACACCAGAGAGGATATAATTTATTCCCAGAAATACACAGAGTGAGTACAGAATTCATTCTCAGAAAGACAGTCCTTTCCTCCACTAGAATAGGGAATTTTCACAAAGAGTAGGCTAGATTCCCTTGGCAGAATGGACCTGAGTCCTTCAGCCATGGCAATCTGTGTTGAAGGAGCCAGCAATTACACTCCGCCAAAAGAATGGAGTGCAGCTCTTTTATAAAACAAATAGTCACTCCTGCCTCTGTACTCAATAAAATGGGTCATTCTTCTATTGTACACCAAACTGGTTGAACATATTCTCAAAAAGACAGTCCTTTCATCCACTAGAATTTAACATTGTCACATAGTGCTGGCTATAGTCTCTTGGCTGAAAGGACCTTAGTCCTTTAGCTATGGCACTCTGTGTTGAAGGAACCTGAAATTCTGTACAAGAAAAAGAACGTAGTGCAGCTCTTTCCTAAAAAAACCCAGTTATTCCTGCCTCTGTACACCAGAGGTAATAGAATATATTCCAAAACAGAAGGTCCTTTTTCACCAGTAGAGTTTAGACATGTCATAGAGAACAGGCTAGATGATTCAATAAAGAGGGCCATTCCTCTCACTGCACACTAAAGAGGATAGAATGTATTCCCAGAAAGACGGTCCTTTCCTCCACTAGAATTTAACATTTTCACTTACAGCAGGCTATATTCCCTTGCTTACAAGACCAGTGTTCTTCAGTCATGGCAATCTGTGCTGAAAGGACCTGAAATTATATTCAGCCAAACAAATTTAGTGCATCTATTTCAGAAAAGAAGGCCATTCCTGGCACTGTACACCAGAAGAGATAGAATTTATTCCCAGAAAGACAGTCATTTTCTCCAGTAGAATTTAATAATTTGACATACAGCAGGCTAGATTCCCTTGGCAGAAAGGATAGGAGTCCTTCACTCATGGCAATATTTGTTGAAGGGATTTAAAGTTATGTTAAGCCAAAAGAATGTAATGCAGCTGTTTCCTAAAAAATGGTCGTTCCAGCTTCTGTACACCAGAGGTGATAGAATCTATTCCAATACAGAAGGTCCTTTTTTCCCCAGTAGAGTTTAGACATGTCATAGAGAACAGGCTAGAAGACTCAATAAAAAGGGACATTCCTGCCACTGTAAACTCAAGACGCTAGAATCTATTCCCAAAAAGATGGTCCTTTCTTCCTCTAGAATTTAGCATTTTCACATACAGCAGGCTATATTCCCTTGGTTGTGAGGACCAGGGTCCTTCATCCTTGGCAATCTGTGTTGAAGGGACCTAAATTTATAGTCAGCCAAATGAACATAGTACATCTATTTCCAAAAGATTGGTCAATCCTGCCAATGAACACCAGAGAGGATAGAATTTATTCCCAGAACAACAGTCCTTTCCTCCACTAGAACTTAGGATTTTCACATAGAACAGGATTGATTCCCTTGGCTGAAAGGACCTGGCTCCTTCGGGTTTGGCAATCTGTGGTCAAGGGAGCTAAAATTATGTTCAGCCAAATTAATGTAGTGCATCTATTTCCAAAAAGAATGGTCGCTCCTACTGCTGTACTACAGAGAGGTTAGAATTTATTCCTAGAAATACAGTCGTTTTCAATACTAGAATCTAGCATTTTCACATACAGCAGGTTAGATTCCCTTGGCTGAAAGGACATGGGTGCTTCAGCCATGGCAATCAATATTGAAGAAACCTGAAATTATGCTCAACAAAAAGAATGTAGTGCAGCTCTTTCCTAAAAAATGGTCATTCCTGCTACTGTACACCAGAGGGGATAGAATTTATACCAGTAAATGCAGTCCTTTCCTCTACTAGAACTTAACAATCTTACATAAAACAGGCTAGACTGCTTTGGCTGAAAGGACCTGGGTCCTTCAGCTATGGCAATTTGTGTTGAAGGGATTTAAAATTATGCTGAGCCAAAAGAATGTAGTGCAGATCTTTCCTAAAAAATATGGCCATTCCTACCTTTGTACACCAGAGGTGATTGAATCTAATACAATAAAGAAGGTCCCTTTTCCTCAGTAGAGTATAGTCATGTCATACATAAGAGGCTAGAGGACTCAATAAAAAGGGTCATTCCTACTGCTTTACATTATAGGGCCTATAATCTAGTCAGAGGATCATATGACATTACTAGGCTATTGGCCCTGAGGCCCTTATAACCCTAGCCAAGAGTTTAGCCCATGTATAGACAAATCAGCACCCAATGCCCCTGTCCAGCAGGGACACAGGTGGAATCCCAGGGATGTATTTTCTATTTCCCATCCAGTAATCCAGGTTGCATTTAAAAAAGGGTAAAGAGGTACTCTTGCTTGATGTGGAGAGGGAGTCCATTCCACAGATAGGGGAGCCTCTGGGACACAAATCTGTCCCACCAAGTCCTATTGATGTCACAGACCAGGTTGAGGCCACCTGTGCAGGTTACTCGAGTGGAGCTTGACTTGCGGATATGCAGCAGTCCCATCAAGGCAGGGTCCGAGATCGCCTTGTATGCCAGACAGAGGTCACCTCTGATGAGTCTGTATGAGACAGATTAGAGGGATAGGGCTTTTAGCCTATCTGTGTATGGAAGATTTTTGAGGCCCTGGATTCTCCTGGTGAGGAACCTCTGTAGTCTCTCCAGCTGCTGCATGTGTTTTGCAAGGTACATGCCAAATGGGGCATTGTACTCAATAATGGGCATTATAAGGGAAGAATACAGGGATGTTATGACCTCCTTGTCCCTGGGTGACATACCCTTACTTATGAGGTGGGCCATGTAGAAATCTTTCCATACAATGGAAGCAACATGGTGGTCAAATGTCAGGTTGCTATCAATCTGGTTGCCCAAATCCCTCACGACTGACTGCATGCTTAGGAAGTTGTGATTAATGTGATAATTTGTGGAGACATCACTTTCCCCAAAGGGGATGATGATGCATTTTTTGTATTCAGCTTGAGGCCATGTTTCTGGCACCAGTCATTTGTCAGCCAAATGAATGTACTGCATCTATTTCCCAGAAAGACGGTCCTTTCCTCGACTAGAATTTAGCATTTTTACATACAGTAGGCTATATTCCATTGCAAGAAAGGATCAGGGTCCTTTATCCCTGGCAATCTTTGATGTTGGGACCTAAAATTATGGTCAGCCAAATGAATGTAGTGCATCTATTTCCAAAATGAATGGTCATTTCTGTCACTGTACACCAGAGGGGTAGAATTTATTCCAAGAAAGACAGTCCTTTCCTCCACTAGAATTTAACATTTTCACTTACAGCAGGCTATATTCCCTTGGCTGAAAGGACCAGGGTGCTTCATCCCTGGAAATCTGTGCTGAATGGACAAAAAATTCTGGTCAGCCAAATGAATGTACTGCATCTATTTCCAAAACGAATGGTCATTCCTGCCACTGTACTCCAGAAAACACAAAATTGATTCCAGGAAAAACAGTCCTTTACTCCACTGCAATTTAGTATTTTCATATAGAAGAGGCTTGATTCCCTTGGCTGTAAGGACCTCGGTCCTTCAGCTATAGTAATTTGTGTTGAAGGGACCTGATATTATGCTCTGTGGAAAGAATATAGTGCAGCACTTTCCTAACAAATGGTCATTCCTGCCTCTGTACACCAGAGGTGATAGAATCTATTCCAATATGGAAGCTACTTCTTTTCCCAGTAGACTTTATCTATATCATAGAGAACAGGCTACAGTACTCAATGAAAAGGGTCATTCTTGCCACTGTACATCAAAGGGGTTGAATCTATTGTCAAAAAGTGTTTTCATCCGCTAGAATTTAGCATTTTCACAAAGAGCAGACTATCTGTGTTGAAAGGACTTGAAATTATGCTCAGATAAAAGAATGTAGTGCGGCTCTTTTCTAGAAAAATGGTCATTCCTACCTCTGCACACCAGAGGTAATAGAATCTATTCCAATAAAGAAGGTCATTTTCCTCCACCAGAATTTAGCCATGTCATACAGAACTGGCTAGAGGACTCAATAAAAGGGTCATTCCTGACACTGTACACTAAAGAGGCTAGAATCTATTCCCAGAAGGACAGTCATTTTCTCCACTACAATTTTTTTCAGTTTCACTTACAGTAGGCTATATTCCCTTGCCTGAAAAGACCAGGGTCCTTCAGCAATGGAAATATGTGCTGAAGGGACATGAAATTATCCTCAGCCAAATGAATGTAGTGCACCTATTTCCAAAAAGATTGGTCATTCCTACCACTGTACACCAGAGGGGACAGAATTTATTCTCAGAAAAACAGTCCTTTCCCCCACTAAACAATAGAATTTTCACATAGAGAAGGCTAGTTTCTCTTGGCTGAATGGACCTGGGCCCTTCAGTCATGGCAATCTGTGTTGAAGGAGCCAGAAATTATGGTCAGCCAAAAGAATGGAGTGCAGCTCTTTCCTAAATCAAATGGTCATTCCTGCCTCTGTACACCAGAGGTGATAGAATCTATTCTAATAAAGGTCATTTTCCACATTAGAATTTAGCCAAGTCATAGAGAACATTTTAGAGTACTCAGTAAAAAGGGTCATTCCTACCACTGTACACTAAAGAGGTTAGAATGTATTCCCAGAAAGATGGTCCTTTCCTCCACAATAATTTAACATTTTTACTTACAGCAGGATATACTGACTTGGCTGAAAGAACCAGTGTCCTTCACCCATGGCAATCTGTGCTGAAGGGACCTGAAATTATGCTCAACCAAAATAAGGTAGTGCACCTCCTTCTTAAAAAATGGGCATTCCTGCCTCTGAACACCATAGGTGATATAATCTATTCCAATAAAAAGATCCTTTTTCCCCAGTAGAATTTAGCCATCTCATAGAGAACAGGATAGATGACTCACTAAAAGGGGTCATTTCTGCCACTGCACACTAAACAGGCTAGAATCTATTCCCAGAAAGACAGTCCTTTCCTCCACTATAATTGAGAATTTTTACTTACAGATGGCTATATTCCTGGGTTGAAAGGACCACGGTCCTTCAGTCATGCAAACTGTGTTGAAGGGACCTGAAATTATGCTCAGCCAAAAGCATGTAGTGCAGCTCTTTCCTAAAAAATGGTCATTCCTACCTCTGTACACCAGAGGGGATAGAATCTATTCCAATAAAGAAGGTCCTTTTTTCCATGACACAGAGAACAGGCTAAAGGACTCAATAAAAAGGTTCATTCCTGCTACTGTACACTATAGGGGCTAGAATCTATTCCCAGAGCGACTGTTCTTTCCTCCAATACAATTTATTATATTGACATACAGCAGACTATATTCCCTTGGCTGAAAGGACCAGAGAACTTCATCCAAGGCAATCTGTGCTGAAGGGACCTAAAATCATGGTCAGCGAAGTGAATGTAGTGCATCTTTTTCCAAAATGAATGGTCATTCCTGCCACTGTACACTAGAAGGGATAGAGTCTATTCCCAGAAAGTCAGTCCCTTCCTCCACTTGAACTTAGTATTTCCACATACAGTAGGCTAGATTCCCCTGGGTGAAAGGACCTAGGTACTTCAGTCATGGCAATCTGTGTTGAAGGGGCCAAAAATATGGTCAGCCAAAAAATGTAGTGCAGCTCTTACCTAAAAAAATGGTCATTCCTGCCTCTGTACACCAAAGGTGATAGAATCTATTCCAATACAGAAGGTCCTTTTCCCCACTAGAGTTTCGACACGTCATAGAGAACAGGCTAGAGGACTGAATAAAAAGGGTAATTCCGGCCATTGTACAATAAAGAGGCTAGAATCTATTCCCAGGAAGACAGTCCTTTCTTCCACTAGAATTTAACATTTTACTTACATTAGACTATAATGCCTTGGCTGAAAGCACCAGCATCCTTCAGCCATGGCAATCTGTGCTGAAGGGTCCCGAAATTATGCTCGGCCAAACAAATGTAGGGCATCTATTTCCAGAAAGAATGGTCATTCCTGCCACTGTACACAAGAAGGGAAAGAATTTATTCCAGAATGACAGTCTTTTCCTCTACTAGAATCTAGCATTTTAATACAGATCAGGCTAGACTCCATTGAATGAAAGGATCTTGGTTCTTCAGCTATGGCAATCTGTGATGAAGGGACCTGAAATTGTGTTCAAGAAAAAAACATGTAGTACAGTTCCTTTAAAAAAAATGGCCATTCCTGCCTCTGTACAACAGAGCTGATAGAATCTATACAAAAAAGGTCCCTTTCCCCACAAGAATTTAGGCATATGATACAGAACAGGCTAGAGGACTCAATAAAAAGGGTAATTCCTGCCACTTTACACTACAGAGGCTAGAATCTATTCTCAGAAAGATGACTCTTTCCTCCACTAGAACTTAGCATTTTCACTTACAGCTATATTTACTGGGCTAAAAGGACCAGGGTCCTTCAGCAATGGCAATCTGTGCTGAAGGGACCTGAAATTATGCTCGGCCAAACAAATGCAGTGCTTCTATTTCCAGAAAGAATGGTCATTCCTGCCACTGTACACCAGAGGGGAAAGAATTTATTCCCAGAAAGATAGTCAGTTCCTCCAATACAATTTAGTATTTTCTCATAGAGCAGGCTAAATTCCCTTGGCTGAAAGAATATGGGTCCTTAAGCCATAGTAATCTGTGATGAAGGAACCTAAAATTATGTTCAGCCAAAAGAATGTAGTGCAGCTGTTTCTTAAGTGGTCATTCCTGTCTCTGTACACCAGGTGTGATAGAATATATTCTAATACAGAAGGTCCCTTTTCCCCAGTAGACTTTAGTCATGTCATAGAAAAAAGACGAGTACTCAATAAAAAGCGTCACTCCTGCCACTGTATACCAAAGGGGATGAATCTATTCTCAAAAAGACAGTCCTTTTCTCCACTAGAATTTAGCATTTTCAGATAGAGCAGCCTAGATTCTCTTGGCTGAAAGAACCATCGCCCTTCAGACATAGAAATGTGCACTGAAGAGACATGAAATTATGCTCAGCCAAATGATTGTAGTGCATCTGTTTCCAAAAAGAATGGTCATTCCTGCCACTGTACTCCAGAGAGGATAGAATTTATTCCCAGAAAGTCAGCCCTTTCCTCCACTAGAACTTAACATTTTCACATAGTGTAAGTTAGATCCCTTGGCTGAAAGGAGCCGGTTCCTTCAGCCATGACAATCTGTGTTGAAAGGGCAATAAATTATGCTTAGCAAAAAAAATGTAGTGCAGCTCTCTCTTAAAAAAAACTATCATTCCTGCCTCTCTGTATACCAGGGCTGATAGAATCTATTCCAATATAGAAGGTCCTTTTCCCTATTAGAGTTTAGCCATGTCATAGAGAACAGGCTAGAGGACTCAATAACAAGGGTCATTCCTGCACTGTACACTTAATAGACTGGAATCTATTCCCAGAAAGACCATCCTTTCCTCCATTAGAATTTAACATTTTCACTTACAGCAGGGTATATTCCCTTGGCTGAAAGGACCAGCGTCCTTCAGGCATGGCATTCTGTGCTGAAGGGACCTGACATTATGCTCAGTTAAATGATTGTAGTGCACCTATTTCTAAGTCATTCCTGCAGCTGTACACCAGAGAGAATAGAATTTATTCCCAGAAAGGCAGTCCTTTCCTCTACTAGTATTTGGCATTTTCACATAGAGCAGGCTACATTCTCTTGGCTGAAAGGACCTGGTCCTTCAGGCATGGCAATCTGTGATTAAGGGACTTGAAATTATGTTCAAGAAAAATAATATAGTGCAGCCTTTTCCTAAAAAACATGGTAATTCCTGCTTCTGGACACCAGAGGTGAAGAATGTATTCCAATAAAAAAGATCCTTTTCCCCACTAGAATTTAGGCATGTCATACAGAACAGGCTATATAACTTAATAAAAAGGCTCATTCCTGCTACTGTGCACTAAAGAGGCCAGAATCTCTATCCAGAAAGATGGTTCTCTCCTTGACTGGAATTTAGCATTTTCACATAGAGCAAGCTATATTCCCTTGGCTGAAAAGACCAGGGTAATTCGGCCATAGTAATCCGTGTTGAAGGGACCTGAGAGTATGCTCAACAAAAATAAAGTAGTGCAGTTATTTCCTAAAAAATGTGTATTCCTGTATCTGTACACCAGAGGTGATAGAATCTATTTCAATAAAGAAAGCTGTTTTCCCCACTAGAATTTAGCCATATCATAGGGAACAGGCTAGACTCAATAGAAAGTGTCATTCCTGCCACCGTACACTAAAGAGGCTAGAATTTATTCCCAGAAAGATGGTCCTTTCCTCTACTAGAATTTAACATTTTCACTTACAGCAGGTTACATTCCCTTGGCTGAAAGGACCAGTGTCCTTCAGACATGGTAATTTTTGCTGAAGGAACCTGAATGTAATGCATCTATTTCCAAAAAGAATGTCCATTCCTGCCACTGCACACCAGATGGGATAGAATTTATTTACAGAAAGACATTTGTTTCCTCCCCTAGAATAGAGCATTTTCACATAGAGCAGAATAGATTCCCTTGGCTGAAATGACCTGGGACCTGCAGCCATAGCAATCTGTATTGAAGGGACCTGAAATTATGCTCAGCCAAAAGAATGTACTGCAGCTATTTCCAAAAAAATATGGTCTTTCCTGCCTCTGTACACCAGAGGTAATAAAATCTATTCCAATACAGAAGGTCCTTTTCCCCACTAGAATTTAGTCATGTCATAGAAAACAGGCTAGAGTACTCAAGGTTGAATCTATTCTCAAAAAGGCAGTCCTTTCCTCTGCTACCATTTAACATTTTCACATAGAGCAGGCTAGATTCACTTGGCTGAAGGGCCTAGGTTCTTCAGCCATGGCAATCTGTGCTGAAGGGAACTGATATTATGCTCAGCCAAAAGAAAGCAGTGCAGCTCTTTCCTGAAAAAAATGCTCCTTCCTGCCACTGTACACCAAAGGGACTAGAATCTATTTCCAGGAAGTAGTTCCTTTTTCCCCGCTAGAATTTAGGTGTGTCCCATAAAACAGGCTGGATTCCCTTGGTTGAAAAGACCAGGTCCCTTCAGCCATCAGACTGTAGTCTGAAGGGACCTGATGGTGCACTCAGTAAAAATAGTTTAGTGCAGGCCCTTCCTTAAAAAAAAAAATCATCATTCCTGCCAGTGTACACCAAAGGGGACTAGAAGCTATTCCCAGAAGGAAAGCCCTTTTCTCTACTCGAATCATACCTCTGAACTGTACAGATTTTCACAGAATGTCCAGTATTTTGCCTCATATTTTTGGTCTGTTTCTCATACAAACTGTGGTTTTCTGGGGAATCACTGGTAAATCATTGAGAAGTGAAGTCAGAAAAAAAATAGTCTTTTGAGATAAGGCAATGCAAAACCTGTTAATATATCAACTTTCTAAGTTTGTAAAAGCATTATTTAAAAATTGCCCCTATTTTTGAGCCTTTGTCCTCCCATTATTTATGGCTTTGTCCAGATGTCTTGCTCCAAGAGGTTGAGAGGTATGACTAGAATGTAACCATTTTCCTGTCACTTTACACCAAACAGTTTAAATCTATTCCCAAAAAGAAGGTTCTTTTCCCCACTAGATTTTAGCCATGTCATGGATAACGGGCTAGATTCCCTTTGCTGCAAGGACCAGATCCCTTCAGCCAAAGAAATCTGTACTGAAGGGACCCAATAGGGTTCTTCCAAAAGCTGACTATGTATTCTATGAGAGAGACTCCTTTCTCTCACAATAATTCACTTTCTTTTACAAACCAAGTTATTCCCCTGCCCCTGTTTTGCACTAACAACTGCAGCATTATTTACATAAAATATTGACTTCTGTCACACTTTCAGGCGAACAGAAGTAATTGTATAAAGTGCAAGCTAGAATCTTTGTTCTTGAATTGGTCTTTTACACAATATAATATATTCTGTTTTACATTAAAAATAGGTTAGGAATTATTCCTGTAAATAGACTGTAACATATTTATAAAGAAGTTAAACAGGTTTCCTAAAAGATAGACCTTTCTCCCCTGCAATCTACTGTATTAAAAAAGCTATAGATTCCATGCTCTGAAAGGAAGCTGTCATTCATATGTATTACATCAGACTACTTCATGCTTATTAATGACTGGAGTCCTTTCAGACAGGGAAATCTAGACCGTTTACTGCTAAAGGGCTAGAGTCTATTACTGCGAACACTGTCCTCTTCCCCACTAGAATTTAGCCTTGTTACATAATACAGGCTAGATTCCCTTCGCTGAAAGGTCTAGGTCCCTTCAGCCAAGGGAATCTGGCCTGCTCATACCAAAGGGGCTATAATCTATTTATATAACATACAGTTCTTTTTACTACTAGAATCTAGCAATCTCACATGAGCAGGCCAGATTCCCTTGGCTTAAAGGACTAGGTCCCTCAGCCAAAGGAATTTAACCACAACCCTGGATTTACACTATACTTTTCTATGCCTCGTATGTATGCTGCACCTGCACAGCAACCATGGCATCACCTGGATAAGCAAGAATCCAGATCCTTTCCTAATTCCTGTTTACAAACAAATTGGCTCATTTTATTCATGCTCTAACAACTACTATAATCATTTATGCAATTGGCATGCAACTTAATTAAAAAAGCTACAGTTTGTTAATTATCGTTTTATATCCTAATACACCAACGGAATCCGAAACTTGAACACTTTGTTTTATTTATTCCTTCCTTTAGAGTGACTTCATGGCGTCACCATCCCTCCTCCCCCTTAGGGGGTTGGATTTCCGCTTCCACAGTGCTTTGAATCATGGACCACAATGGTAAGGAGGGAATTATAGATGTTTTGTAGTTTATTTATGAAATGTTTTATGGACTAGAATGGAGGCGTTATTTTGGAGTCTTTCCTGCGCTGGATGTTGTCTATGATATTGTTTGCGCTCTATGAGCTTTTCTCTAGCCCGTGACATGATGTTTGGATCGTTAGTGGCCTGCTCTCTGGCCTTTTCTAGCTCTATTGGAATGGACTTGCTAAGTAAGGGTAGGCAGTGTATTGGTCTGATTTATTTTTCTTATCGGAGTGCTTCTTTTATACAGAGTTAAAATGGCGTTTCAGAGTATGTTTCTATAGTAGGTTAAGGGAGTAAACTAGCGTTATGATATATTTTTTATATGAGTTGTATTATTTACTTGGCTGTTTGTGTGTGACATCTCCTGTTACTGACTGGACCCGGATTTCTGAGGCTTGTGCTACAGTGGGAAAGCTGCGGCAAATGAAGCCCATGATTATGTTTTATAGTAAGTAACTGTAAACTATTTTGCGATTTGGTGTTCCTTTGCATATTGGTTATGACGGATTGTTTATTAATATTATTATGTTACCTTTTGATCAACGGATGGTTATGTCTTACTGTTTTTTATGCCTTAAACTTAAAGGGATGGGTTGTCCACTACTCCTCTCACTTCTTTCAACACTTACATTGTTGATCACTGTTGACTTTTTATCCCTTCCTTTTGCAGACAGTGTTGGTCAAGGCTGAAATGTCTGCATACTTCGTTAGTGAAACATAGTAGTAGTTGATGTGCTATGTAAACCAATAAGTAATGGATGCTCCAACAGTCTGCTACTGCCAGCTTACTGTGAAGTAAAAAAGGTGTATGTTGTTACCTAGTTTGTGTTACAAGCTCTGAACGTTTTTTTTTTTTTTTTATTGCAGCATGGATATATGGGTGTGTCTTGACCCTTAACATTATTTAAGGTTCTATAACATAACATTTTTAGTGTGTTCTTACCATATTGCTAAGTTACAGCGCACTTATAGTTGTATATATTTAATTTGAAGCATTTGGGGAGGGGATAAATGTTGTCTGCAGTTAGGTCAAGCTGAGTAGAACCTTTAAACCTGTACTGAAATATTTGCTTACTGGTAAATGTCTTTGAAAGATGTACTTTCCTTGCCCGCAAAGTTCAACTGCTGGATGAGTAACCTTTGTGTAGTTTGAGGATTGTGTCTGCTTACTAACTTGCACCTTGATAATGCCCTCCCAAGTCGGGGGTATCCTTTTAAATGAACAACCTTTTGTGTGTGGTATTTTCAGCAGTCTTTGGTACTGTGTATTATTAGTCCTCCATTTGCGTTGCATATTTCTGTCTTCCGTGTATTTTGAATTGCTTGTAAGTAGCATTTGTCCATTATGGTTTGCATCCAGACATTTGCTTATAGTTAAATACTAGGCTGTATATCTACAGACTGTTACAAGCATAGTCATTAGCCAGAGGCCAGAATCAAACCCTGTATTTTGTACTTCTGAGGTAAAGACCATAATCACTATGCCAAATGCTCCCTAACTAAATACTTGACAGTATGTACACAGGTTTACCAGATATTTAATTGTACAGAACGGAAAGCAATGACTTTAGAAACATGTATGAGGTATATATTTATATATTTGCATGAAAGAATGTGTGTGTACATGCATATCATTGTGTGTATGTATGTAGTGTTTTTTTTATTGTTTTTTTTTTCCTATTAAATTCTGAGGATGGCGACTGTTTCTACTTATATCTTTGTCTTTCCTGGTAAATTCTGTAGGTGGCAACTGTTTTATGGTGTGTGTTTTTATGTATGTGTGGAAAAAAAAAAAAAAAAAAAAAAACACGTGTGTGTGTGTGTGTGTGTGTGTATATGTATATGTATATGTATATGTATATATATATATATATATATATATATATAGCAACTGTAGTGACTTAGCATCACTGGATGGTGTGTCTGTGTAGTTTCTTTGCCACTGTCTGGATCCTTACTGAAAATGCTTATTTTTAGCACCCCAGTAAAGTCAAACCACGTGGATTGTTGCCACATACAAGTAAAAGAAAGTGGTTCAGCCCGTCCCAGTTAGTGAGTTGTTCATTACTCATCTTTGTTCTCTCAATGCTTACATTAACCATTGACCTTATCCCTCCCTTTTGTAGATTGTCCTTATTTTTTAGGTTTGTCCCTATTTTCAGTCTTGCTAGCCCCTTCACACCATTACTCTTCCTCATCACATGTGATTTTGAAGATATTTATTACACAGAAAAAATCGCATTTCATGGCCATCATAATGAATACTCCTCTTGCGTATATCACCTTTTCTGAAACAAAAATAAATTACATTGTTAGAATTTTGTAATACAGTTAACTTGAATCTGCAGATTTTACCCTCTTTCTAATAATGTGCTTATATTTCCCTTTTTATTATTGTTTTGTTATCAGAGTTTTTTTGAGTAGTATCCCACTTCTCTAGTGGAATCGGGAAAAGTTTTGTGCTATGTGGTATTTGCATTTTGTTTCTTAGATTTCCAGATTTTTAGATTAATCTTCCTACTTTTTCAAGGGTTTTTGTTCATATTCTGTGTCTGCAGGTTGAGCACATCTGTTTACACTATTTTGTTATTCATTGGTAAGGGATGTATCCCCCCTCCCAAAGAAAAATTGTATTTCCATGGTGTTACCAGGGCAGGTGGGGGGGTTGGGAGCTGTCCCTTCACACGGTATAATAAAAACGAGCTTATTTTGTGTTTAATATACTGTTTGTTAAGGTGCTATGCACACCTGCTAAAGTTAATTCATATTGTGTTTCAGTCTAATATGTAATCCGGGAAGGAATACTGTGGTGGTAGAATTGGGCGTTAATCATCAGTTAGCCAGCCATTGCTTTTAATAGATGTTTTTCATGGTTTAGGAAAACTACACCCTGTGTCAGCCTTGTAAATTTGGCTTCACTGCCGTTTTTAACCATAGGTAAAATTCTGGTTTAATGTAAAAGTAACGCTTTAACTGGTAGCGTGTAAGAACTTTGGAGCTAATTTTATATTAAAATGGAAGGGGGGGGGTTAATCTTTATGCATCTTTTTCTCCAAAAATGTTCAAAACTCTTAAGGTGTGTGTTAACAATTTAAGCATGATTTTGGCTACAAGTCCAGCATGTCAGAGTTTGAAACCATTCTTAAAAAATGCTCTCTTCTGGCTGGTCAGTGAAGCTACACTCAACTTGAGTGACCAAAATACGTTTGTGTAGTTTACTGACCTTGACACTGTATTGAGGTATCTGTTACCAGTACCCAAGATTTCACCGCATTTCTCTTTTGCTGATTAATCTCATTGTGCATTGCACATTTGCAGAGCAGAATGTGGAGTATTGCTCCTTTTTTAAATATTGGGCATTACTTGCATTTGGCAGGAGGAGCTAATCAGTCCATAGAGTAGGCCTGGTTATTGCAGGTGGTACCCTGCAGCTGCTGTACGACCTTAGTCTATCTCTTAATGTTCCTCTTGTATGCTTTCATTTTTTTTCCTTACCGTCTCTTGTAGCATTTTATCTTGTTTGGTGACCACCCTTTTAGTGAAAAGTACTTCCAGAAGGCCAGGGTACGTTGAACTTGGTTTGCATGGAGGTCAGACAGTTCATATTGAAAGCTTTTATGGCCTTTCCCCTGTTCCAATCATTTTATTGCATTTTTTCTTGCCACTTGTTGAAAAATATTTCCTGAAGTCCAGTATTAGCCTGCCAAGTATTGCTGTCCTATTGTCTTAGTCTATGCTCCTTGCTGTTGCTGTCGCTATAGGTATTCTCACTGTAGGGGAAACAGTGCAACAGAACACACAATTTTACATATACAACAGCGAGAGTGATTCAATTTCTGAAGGCGAGAGTGATTCAATTTCTGAAGGTGACAGTAATGATCACTGTTTAAAGCTGACGGATGGTGACTTTGCATATAACAAGACTTGTGTTTTTTTATATATATATATATATATATATATAAGTTTTAGGGGACTCTCTCTTTATTGAAACCGATTTTATTACTGGGAGTAACACAGTTGTATAGCTATGATTTGTTCAGGTTAATTTTAAAAGTTGAATATAAAGTAGATTGGCACTTAAGTTTGAGACTTGTTTGTATGGCTTTCTCCTTTGGGCACACACTTTCCCTTTTTTTTTTTTTTATATTTGGATACATAAGTGCAGTTTTTATTGTAAATTTTGCAGTATAGTTCATTTGACTGTCAGGGCATTGAATGTTTAGGCCAGGGATATCTGGGGCAGCTAGGTGGGGGGAGATGGAATGAGTCCAGTGATAGCTGTACTATACAGATTAGGCTTTTTTTTTTTTTTTTTTTTTCCCTCCCCTCCTCCTGACTGGGAACTGGGGTATACAAGTTTTGGTGTCTCAAGTGATATGGTGGTTTTCCCCCCAACTGTTAAATTGCTATATATCTCACAAACCCAGGTGTGCACTGTAGCCACACCCCTCTCCAGCTGAAACTGCAACAACACTGCATGTAAACTTAACACTTGCTTCATTCAAGCTGTAGCATTTCTGTTAAAGGACAGTACAGGTGGCCTGCAGGTTCTCCCTTTTACCCAACCGCCTCCTAACTACCTTCTTTGAAGATTGTTCAGGCTTTACAGTCAAGAGGTCTTCTCAAACTAACCCCTAGTACCCAGCAGTAGACAAATTCCTGCAGAGTACGTCTGTCTTGCTTCTGATGCTGTATCCTACTCTGTATCTGTCCTAAAATCTGTCCAGGAGTCTTGTCTCTGCTGTGAGGAAACGGTCCTGTAGCTTATCCTTGTACAAATGTGAAAACTTTACTGATCATTCCACCACCTCTCTCCAAAGTCTAGCAAGTGGGTACAAATGCAGTTTTATGCAGTTACTTCAGAAATATTTATCTTCAGTGCATTAAGGCTTCCATCCTACTTGCTGTATAAGTGCAGCTCTCTTCAACTTCCTTAGTACTACCAACCACAGTAGAAATTAAGAGTTTGGTGTCCCTCTGCTTGCCCTGTCTAAGACCTTTGACAGTATCTCACTTCAGAAGCTTTATTTTCAAGACTGGGGCTCTCCAAAAGGCATGAATGTCTGGTTTCATAGCAGTCTTTCCAGTAGATCCCAGTCAGTGAAATGGTAAAACGATTATTTTTCCTTCGTTTCTGACAATTATCCCAGGGATCTACATTAGTACCCCCCTCTTTTTTATTTAAAAAAAAAAAAAAAAAAAAAAAAGGAAGATAGTCCTATTTGACTTTAAACAAATAAAATACTTACCGGGGTAGTGCACTGATCTCAATGGACCATTAGTATGCAGGTTTACCCTCAGATGTTCTGCAGCCTACCTAATTTTCTGGAGCTGATCCAGGAATCTTTCACCTCCACCTCCACAGAATACTGGTTGAAAAACTGTCAGGTGTTACAACTTTCTTTTTGGAGCATTAAGTATTCCAGAAGTACACTCTGAATATAAGTAAATTTTGTATAACCTCTTCAAATAACCTGAAGATTAAACTAGTCCCACCCAAAACTTGTAGGTGTGTATAGATGAAAGCCACCTGTAGGAAGGCTTATCCCAAACAACTGGTGCCTGAATAGGGTCCTAAAGCAAATGCAAAAAAATGCATTATATCAGTTGGGAAGTTGGCTGCTCTGAGGACCTAACACATTTGATACATCCCTAAGAGTTGACCCGGTTGTTTGGAATCTGGGAACTTTGGACAGTGACTTAACTTACAACCAGAATTTGCCTATTGTGGTGAGGAAATCCTTCTATATCATGCATCTCATTAACAAGGGATTGTTTCTAGGGTCAAGGATATCATTGTCCACCTTTTAATTTAGCCTTCCTAAAGCTTGTAATTATAACGTTATCTTACTCGAAACACTTGCACCAGCTGATATGCCTACAAAGATACCTTACTAAAAGGATACTAAGCTTAAAGTTTGCAGTACATGGAGCACCTCAAAGCTATGTTGCTGTACTCCATCTGTTACAAACTGCTAAGAGTTGACCTGTGTCTGGCACACATGGCATCCTGTGACCCAATACTGATGGATGTAGTACACATCAGAAAGCCAAATGGCATCAGACTCTCTGTTCCAGGATCTAAACATCTTCTGCGACATCAACAAAATAGTTTGGATGGACAGGTATATCTTGCTAAAGATGATATTGCTGTGGAACTTGTTCCCAATCCACATAAAAATACAGCTAATACCTCTCCAAATTCTAGTGCAGTTTGCGTCTGTGGATGGGTAATGGGGAAACCCTGGGGTAAATTCTCTCGTTCTACTAATTGATAGAAGCAGCTTCTAAATGATTTAATCCGTGGTTGAGAACTTTCTAAATATTGATGGTATGATACTACCACTAGAGATAATGTATGGAACATGAATGGGTAAGGTAAATTTTAAACATTAAATGAAATGTGATTCCAAGCACCAAAATAGGCAATTTGGTTAGGCTTAAAATAGCTTAAAAAGCCAGTTAGCCTAGTACTAACCTATAATATATACAAGGGTGTTTAAAGAATGTACGGATTTTTATTTTCTTTTAAAGTACTAAACATCATCTTACGAATAGTGGGAGGAAAATCTTGGCTTACTTGCTTACTGGCCCCATATCTGCTTTTCCCGGGTTCAGAATTCTTTGTTCCACTCAAATGCTTCTCTTAGTTGTAGAATTCTTCATTCAACAACAAAAAAAAAAATCTCTGATTGCAGATCCTTGTTTGGGGAGTACCAGTGAAGTTCTTTCTCTTTCTTTTCCTTTACAAATCTTGTAGTGTGGGTGATGATGCCATGTACTCTGTCTCCAAAGTATGGAATGACATTTTTTATTTTTAGCTCCGATGTGGAGAAGGCATAAGACAAGGTCCCAATGAAGCTGATTTGGGCAATCTGTTGGTAGTTTGAAGTACAAGAAACATTGGTAGAATTAGTGCAGACTAAGTACAAGGACCTAGTGACTCTAGAACAATGTTCCGTCGCTGACTGGTTCCCAGTGGGCGTTCATCAGGGTTCAGCTCTGAGCTCACTGCTGTTCTTACTTGTGATGGACTAAGTCCGCAAATATCCGAGGGAAGAGATCAGCCAAGTTGCTGTATGCAGATGGTTTATTACAGGTAGGCTCTGAGTAAGAAATAGGGGAATGGAATGCAAACTGAAGGCACATGGGATGACCATACAAATAAGACACTTGTGATGGCAGCAGATTGGGGAATTTAGAAGAAATTTGAGAATTGATTTATAAAAGGGAACCGAGTGGAACAGGTTAACAGCTTCAAGTATCTGGGAGGAGTGATTGAGGAGGTTTAAAGCTAGAATCGGAGGAGTGTGTCAGGGCTAGTGTATGATAGAAGAATGCTGAAGAAGCTTTAGAAGTAAGGTGTACAAAACACTGGTGCGACCAGTACTGCTGTATGGTACAGAAACATGAGCAGTTAAGGAAGCTAGAGGTTATGGAGATGAAGTGTTGAGTGCCTGAGATGGGTGGTAGGATGCACACTTGGAGACTAAGAAATAAGGACATCATAACAGAAGCTGAAGTAACTCCAATTGCTGAGACGGGGGAAACAGAACAGATTACAATGGTTGAGGCACATGGGCATAAGACAATCTGGTGAAGAAAATTTTGGCACGGACAGGAACAATGCAAAAGGAAATGAGAGAAGACCCATCTGGCAAGACTGTTTGGGTGTGGCATTGTCAAGAGGGCTACAGTTGATCCCCTTTTTTCTTCTCTACATGGGATTCTGTGGTGACTCATGGAAAGCATACAAAAAAATTACAAAACTATACCTGAAAAAAATTTGTTATAGTTGGTCTTGTACCTTTGTCTTCTCATCCTACTGCGCACAATTCCATTTCTTCAGGCTACCATAATGTCTATCCTACTATCGTTTCCTTATTTTAAAACTTGTAGCACATTTAGGATAGCCCTGTCTTGCTAGTCATTTGATAGCCAATCTTGGTGTGCTGTTAATCCTTTTTGTCACTTTATTGCCTCCTGCCAAACCTGTACCTATATAAAGATCTTCCTTTTTGTTTTCCATCTGCACAACTTTCCTTGAATCACATACGTCCATTTGGGTCTATATTAAAGAGACATTTCAGCGAACACCTCTTCCTTGACACGTACACAGTGAACGCACTTCCTGATTCTGAAGGCAAATCCTCTGCCTCATCTGTTTTAGGTTCTGCTTCTCAAGTGGCTCAGCACTCTTAAGTGTAGCTATGATGCTGCTGATGCCTCTTCCAGGGCTGTGGCCTTTGGATCTGTCATGCGTTATTCTTGACTTCGTCTTCAGTCTTTGCCTGAGGGCATTAAGGCAAAGTTGTTGGCTGCTTTGGATTATAAGCATCTTTTTTGAGACTGCTGTTGACTTGTTTCAAGTCCCTTCAAGTGAAGAATAAGCCTTGCAGAACCTTGTGTCTCCTATCCCTAATTGCCAGAGGAATTATAACTCTAGATCTGCTTTTGTTTGCTGGCAACGCTGGAAGGCCTCCAGGTGCAGGTAGGGTAATAGGCGGGGACCCCTCTGAAGGCTTTTCAGTTATCTGTAGCCCAGAAGCCGCCTCTAGCTGCTGAGCCTGCTTTTTTTTGACAATTCGTCCCCCTTTTTCTTAGATCAGGTTCCTTTATCTGTTCAGCTTTCTCATCTTCTAAATTGGCTTCTCATCAAAATCTTGAGTTCTTTCTGTCACTTCTTTAATTTCTCCACATCTTTTGGGTTTCTAATACCATGATGGGAATGGACATCACTCCCAAGTCAAAGTACAATTTAAAGTTCATGAAATTAGTATTGTTTCAATCTTTGCCAGCCAGAAGTGCTGTTCGCAGCACCCGCAATGTGCCCAGTAATGTTGACTCCTGCAATTCATATGGAGTTAAATGTATTGGTAACATATCTAAAGATTATGGGTTCATTTTTATAAGACCCATTGCTCCTACTACTATTGGAACTGTCTGGGTATCTTTCTTCCACATTGCTCTCAGTTCTGCTTGCAAATCATGATATTTTGACTTCACAGTGTCTCTTGTGTACAGAGAGAGACAAACTGGGTGTGGCGATTTCAATGATCAGCGTTTACTTTTGTCTTTTCATGGACCACTATACCTGTTTTTCTAGCATCTGTCTCTTGAAATGTCTTGAACTGTTGGCAGTGGGTGATGATTTTCTATGCTTTGTGGCTCGTGTTTCCACCACTTCAATACCATAATGTTTGCACAGTCCCCAGTGCAGCAGTCTTCCCACATTATTGTGCTTTTCACTGTGTCAAGCCAACCAAGGTGTGCAACTGTTTCCAATTCTGCCTACATTTGTGTCTTTCTCCCACATGTTCAGTGGACTTCATAAACCCATGTGTATGTACCCCACTATATTAACCTTTCATCCCTTGGTTTGAATTCGCCTCTCCTTAACCATCCCTGCATTCGATCCTGATCAACATGAGGTTCTTCCAGAAGTTTTCTAAACTAACTATATTTATGCATTTTCCACATTCTTGCCTTCACATCTGCTCCTTCACCTTGTATTGCCCCTCTTGTATATTCAGTTGTTTTTTTCATTTTTATCTGCTTCTAGTTTGATTTCCATTCCTGCTTGATGCTAATATGCTTCTGCTAGACTAAGTGGGGAAGTCATATTAGATTTATTCTCCTGTTTCAAAACTTTCAGTATGTTTGCGTCTTTGAGGTTAGCAGATGTGTGCAGTCCTACAATTGCAGATCTGTACACATGATCAATTTTAAGGAGGCCCATACCACCTTCAAAATGGGGAATATATAATCTTGGTATGCAATGATTTTTAGAAATCATTTGGTGAGCATGAAGAATTCTTCGTCTTCGTCGTCTTCATCTATCTATCCAACATATTTTAGGGCCAGTCACTCAAAACTGTAAGTTAGGACAGGAAGAGCAAATTTGTTTTATAGCTTGAATTGTTTGCACTGTTTTCAGGATTAGAAGTATTCCTTACAATGTTTTACTTTTTTAATTCGCATTTGTTCATGTTTTATTGCTCCTCCTTCAATTCCCAAATATTTATACACACTGTCTTGCTCAAGTTTTTTTATCCCATTCTTGTCCCAATTTTGTGGTGCTGCAGTTTTCCTGCTTTAAAGGTTGCTTTTGCACATTTATCAAGACCAAATGACATTCTTGTATCATCTGAAAAAGTTTTGACAGCTTGCAGTTGTGCTTTCAGTTCCCCTTCTGATTAACTATACAGTTTTAAATAGTTGACAAAGAGAAGATAAGATTTCTTTACACTTTGTTGTTTTTCTAGGAGCCAGATTATAGCCATGGCCTAAGCTAAGTAAACAGCTTAATGGGTTAAGGGCAAGACAGAATGGCAGTGGAGAGTCACCCTGTCCTTTATCATGGCTTAATTGCAAAGTGGTCTGCCGCTGTTTCATGGTCACTGTAATTTAGTCTCGTCAATGTAGGGTATATCTTAATACATTTGTACGCACTCTTTATCCATGAATGTGGGATACTATCAATTGCTTTTTTGTAGTAGGTCCATGCCATACTTGGATTCTTTCCCTTTTTGTAGTTGTCCACTATGACTTAAATTATCCTTTGTTCCATATGCATTTCTTTTATTGCCCTTTTGTTCTGTTGCCCCATAATTAAGCTTTCTTCTAAAGGAGTGTAAACTCTCGGCATCAATTTCCGTGTATAGTTTACATGTTGTCAGAAGTTACTGGCCTATAATTTTGGGGTAGCTTGCAGGTTCACTCTTGAAGTAGGAGCATTGTTTTTCTTGTCAGGTTGGTGTCAATTCAGGGTGAGCATATAAATAGTTGTTACTCATGACTAATCTTTGTGCAGAGATGTTAATACTTTTAACCCAGAAGTTAGTACTGCATCTGGGCATGGGCTTTCCAATTAGAGGCTTTTCTTAATTTTGTCAGTCTCTCTAGCTGTTACTTCATCCCATTTCATATCCTCTACCTTTTAAACTTCTTATTCTTTAATTTACTTCTACTGCGGTGGTGGTGCTGCGGTAGCATTGTCGCCGCACAGTAAGACGTTGTCCTGTTCAATTCTCGGCTAGAGCATCTTCTGTGTGGAGACATGCATGAATGGGCGTACCTTCGTTGAAGGTTGTGCGTCAGGGCTGGCAACTCTGCACGTAAAAATCTACTGCCAATCATTAGTGGACCAGAGGTCCGCTGTGGCGACCATTTACTTCTGTCCATTTAGCATCTTTGTTTAACAGGATCTTCATAAATCTCCAAACTGAATCTATTAAAATTTCTCTGCGCATCTTCTACGTTTTTCTGCCTGTGCTGAGATTTTTAATTTGCGATATTGCATGATAGGTCCTGATCTGTTTTAATACTGGGCATTGGTTTTCTCTCTCTTCCCTCTTCAGCAGTGACACTTATCTTAATTGCATTATAGTTATCGATATTCGATACTTCCGTGATGGTATGCAATTTCTCCCCTTCCTTTCCCTCCCAACCTTGTGTTCTTGTGGTAGAACTTTTATCAGTTATTGATTTAGCTGCCCAGTAATATATCCTGTTTACTTCTGTTGTATCCCATGGATCTCTTTGGACAGTCCTAATTTCTGTGTTCAGAGAGGTGGCTAAGGATAAGGCGTATGACGAGTTGTATAAAAGTTTGGACACTAAGGAGAGAGAGAAAAGGACCTGTACCGATTGGCTAGACAGAGGGACCGAGCTAGTAAAGATGTGCAGCAGGTAAAGGTGATGAAGGATAATGAGGGAAACATACTCACAAGCGGGGAGAGTGTGTTGAGCAGATGGGAAGGGTACTTTGAGGGGCTGATGAATGAAGAGAATGAGAGGGAGCGAAGTTGGATAGTGAATCATGAAGTGAAGTGCAGTGGATTAACAAGGAGGAAGGATAGCTATGAAGAGGATGAAGAACAGAAAGGCTGTTGGTTCAGATGACATACCTGTGGAGGCATGGAGGTGTTTAAAAACTCCACTGCCATTTCACCTAGATTGTTTAATGAAATCTTGGAAAGTGAGAGGATGCCTGAGGAATGGAGAAAGTGTTTTGGTACCGATTTTAAGTAAGGGTGTTGCTGTAGTAATTACAGAGGGATTAAATTAATCGGTCACGGCATGACGTTATGGGAAAGTAGTGGAAGCTGGGTTAAGAAGGAAGGTAATGATTGGTGATCAGCAGTATGGTTTCATGCCAGGAAAGAGCACTACAGATGCGATGTTTGCTTTGAGAGTGTTGATGGAGAAGTACAGAGAATGTCGGAAGGAGTTGCATTGTGTCTTTGTGGATTCAGATAAAGCATATGACAGGGTGCCTAGAGAGGAGTTGTGGTATTGTATGAGGAAGTCGGGAGTGTCAGAAGTATGTAAGAGTGGTACAGGATATGTACGAGGGTAGTGTGACAGCAGTGAAGTCTGCGGTGGGAGTGACGGATGCGTTTTAAGGTGGAGGTGGGATTACATCAAGGTTCAGCTCTGAGCCCTTTCTTTGTAATGGTGATGGACAGGTTGACAGACTAGATCAGACAGGAGTCCCCGTGGACTATGATGCTTGCAGATGACATTGTGCTCTGTAGTGAGAGCAGGGAACAGGTAGAGGAGACCCTGGAGCGGTGGAGATGTGCTCTAGAGAGGAGAAGAAGAATGAAGGTCAGCAGGACTAAGACAGAATATATGTGTGAGAATGAGAGGGAGGATAGAGGAATGGTGAGGATGCAGGGAGTAGAGGTGGCGAAGGTGGATGAGTTTAAATACTTGGGATCAACAATTCAGCGTAATGAGTGTGGAAGAAAGGTGAGAGTGCAGGCAGGATGGAGAAGAGTGACGGGAGTGATTTGTGACAGACTAGTACCAGTAAGAGTGAAAGGAAAGGTCTACAAGAGGGTAGTGAGACCAGCTATGTTGTATGGGTTGGAGACGATGGCATTGACAAGGCAGGAGTCGGAGCTTGACGTGGCAGAGTTGAAGATTTTAAGATTTGCACTGGGTGTGACGAGGATGGGACAGGATTAGGAATAAGTATATTAGAGGGTCAGCCCAGGTTGGAAGGTTTGAAGACAAAGCCAGAGAGGCAAGAGTACGTTGGTTTGGACATGTGCTGAGGAGGGATGCAGAGTATATTGGGGGGAAAGATGCTAAGGATGAATCTGCCAGGTAACGGGAAAAGAGGAAGGCCTAAGATAAGGTTTATGGATGTGGTGAGAGGACATGCAAGTGGTTTGTGTGACAGAGCAAGATGCTGAGGACAGGAAGACATGGAAACAGTTGATCTGCTGTGGCAACCCCTAACGGGAGCAGCTGAAAGAAGATTTGTTTTATCAACTTCTGACATTTCTGGTTTTATTGACCTTCTGTAGTCTATCTGTATTAAATCAAGCAATTCTTCTCTTGACTCATTTTCTTCTAAATGGAAGACACTTTTTTATTTTTTATTCCCCCCCCCTCATTTCCTGTGGGCATTCTATAGGATGTTGTATAGAATCTTCCTGTGGTGCATTCTCTTCAGTTTCATCCTGTTCCATCTGTTCTGTCATATGGGAACTCACTAGCCCATCACTCCTCAGCATTAGCTATGTCAAGAGTTTGTACAGTTTCCTTTTCCTTCTCTTACTGCCCAGCTTCAAGTGTTTATACTGGCTTCCTGTGGAAGGCTCCAAAATATCTTCATATGGCATCTGACTAATTGCTTCCCGTTCCACTGGTTTCCCTAAAATTCAGATGTCTGTCGCTGGGTTCCTATCTGATCACTGAAAGCCCATTTCACAGAGACCAAATAGCCGCTAACTCATTTCACCGAAAAATAGTACAGGCAGTGTATATGCCCTTTTCCCCACTGTAGTGCGACCCTGGAGTTAGTGTATATATAAGTGGGGGAGGTGCAGCCCCCCCTTTAGGTGGGGGGGGCTATGCCCACCACACCCCCAATGTTATAAACTACTAACTTACCTGGTTAATAGGAACTGGACAGTATAAAACTAAGTTAGGTGGGGGGCTATGCCCCCTACACCCCCATTGAGGGGGCTACACCCCCCATTGAGGGGGGCTGTGCCCCCTACTTGCATATTCTAACTCCAGGGTCGCACTACAGTGGGGAAAAGGGCATATACACTGCCTGTACTATTTTCGGCAAAATGAGTTTTTGGCGATTTTGTTCTCTGAAATGGGCTTTCGGTGATCTGATAGGAACCCCTGTCGCTGTATCTTGTCATGGCGCTTGATTTTCTACACCAAATCCATCATTTTTGCAGGTACTTATAACCTCTACTTCTATTTTTTAACTTCTCTATTCTTTTCTACTTTCCCTCTTTGTCATGTTATCTTTTGTATTGTAAAGTTTTCCATGTCTGGATTCCTTTGCCTGGATCTCTCTTCAAATAGCTTTGGTGCTGCTCTGTTTAGTTTTGTTTTTTCCTTTGCATAGATATTGCACCATGTTGAATCTTTCTTTCCCATGTCCATATTTCTTCAGATGTCTCCTGATCCTCCCGTTTCTTGTTCCATCATGCTGTGAGGTAACTTTGTGTTAGACCTTCTGCACCAAATCCTTCACTTTGCTGGCACTCCGTAACTTCAACTTCTAATTTTTTTTTTTAAACTTCTACTTTACTAATTCCCTCTGATATTTTTTTTATTGTGAAATTTTCCATATCTAGATCCCTTCGCCTGTATTTCTGTTCGAATGTTTGAGGCTGCCTTCCTTTTGGCTTTTGCCTTTGCATAAGTATTGCACCATACCATATCTTTCCCATGTCCATATATTTTTTTTGTTATACTTTTCAAAAATGTCTAGGTTTTCTTTATATTTTTGCACTTCCTCAGATGGTTCTTTTTCCAAACAGATTCAAGTTTCTTGATTTGTATACATTTTTGATTGAAGCTTCTGAAGTCTTTCTTGTGGAAGTATTTTTCTTTCGTCTAATTTCTCTCTATTTTTTTCTTGTGCCTGGAAACTGTGGGCTTTTTGCATAATACTAACAATACATCATTTCTTTCTTCTCAATAGTCCATTCCATTGTCTTTATGGCTCTTTGGCCTATTAGTTTTTGTGGACTGCTGCTATTTCTACAAGAGGGGTCCATCCACCTTTTGTCAGGTTGATGGTATGGCAGTCTGTCCCTCCTTTTTCAGGGATTCGTCAACCTCCTGTACAGCAACTTCCTCATTTCTTAGAGGTTCTAGAGTCTCTGTTGAACCAAGGAACCATTCATCCATCTCCCTGCTTGACACCTTACTCATGGTCCCTTATTTTCAGATGCTTACTCTTCAAACCTGGTGTCTCTGTCTCTGATTTCCTCCCTGCTTTATCATCCCTTTCCACATTGAATTGTAGCTTTCTGTGTGTTCTGCTGGAAGGATCAGCTTATCTAACTTGACTCTTGCCGTCTTCCCTCCCAAACAAAATTCTCCAACTGTATTAATTACTCTCCACAAATTCTCTACTTGTTGAAATTATGCCTGAGTTGTGTACAACTAAAGGAACTAAAAACCTCTTGCTATCCATATCCATAGGCATGCACTTATAAAAACTGAGAAACTGGTTTATTTTTTTCTTTAGGCTGTTCCCACATATCATTGGGTGCTCTAACCTCATCGTTTTAGCACACACTCCTAAATACTTCACTTCATCATGTCTTCATTATTGCAAATCACATTTCAGTCCCCACCTACAAGTACTATTCCCTCCTAAAAGCTGATCCCTCCCCCAGAATATTTAAGTTTCATAATAGCAAGTTTAGGTGGAATATAATACATGCCATTGTAATAATCGTCCCTTGCCATTAGCCACTTACTACCACAAATATACCAGTGTTATCTTTTCCCCCTCTTCTGTTACCATTGGAGTTCATTTATAAATTGGTATAATTACTCCCTTTTTCCTCTGTTCCTGATATTCTACGGAGTATCCAGTGCGAACTCCTGTTCGTTGTCAAATTATCAGTTCTTTCCAAATGTCTCCTGTAGCATTAATTGCATTCTTAATATAATTATTGAGACCATTCGCATTCCAGGATGATATGGGAAGGGTCACTGTTGTGATTATTCCCACCTGTTGTGTATGACAGCTTTTTTTAACGTCTTTTTCCAGCTTTTGTGATGTATGCACACAGTAACGTTTGAGAGGTTTATCCTTTGTACATTTTTTTTTCTTAACATTGGAACCTGTCCGTTTACAAGAATGTGGGTTTTAATGAAAACTCTCAAAATCACTATAAGCTATTAACTTATATTTTCAAATAATGGTTTGCTTCTCCTGATTGTAGCACTTGTTCCAAATAACCAACCTAAACGTATTCACGTTATTGCCTATGCTTCTACTTGCACAAACTAGTGTCTGTTTTAGCTTTATTCACCTCCCAGATGTTAAAAATAAGTAGCATGCTTTCAGAAAACCTTGACTTCTGACCTTGAAACAGTGCCCTGGCTTTTTCTTCATATAATTAGCTGGAAATGTAAGAGAAAAATAGTTCTCAGCTGCAGACTTCTAATGACAAGCTGAAGCATTTATTGCTGAAGGAAAAAGTGTAATTACATTCTGTGTTCTTATTTACTTTTTCCCACGTAAAACGTGTTTGATTTAACCAGGGATCTTAATCCAGACTCTCATCTGTACAAGAGAGAAAATATAGCTCTACATGTAGTATAACCTCTCTTTTGTACCCCTTCCCTACCTCGGCAACCTAAGATTACAACCTATTAGATATGCCTTTTCTGTAGCCTTTTTTCTTTCACTTTGCATTTTAGTGTCTACATTTATAATACTAAAAAGGAAAAAAAAGGCATTTGTTTACTTTAGTATCTTCATGTGCAAAACTAAAATGCATTAGTATAAACCATGCAATCTATATCATGAAAAAATTGTAGAAATACTGTTTGTTTTACTTGCAGTTACGGTTTCATTCCTATTTCTCTCTTATGTACTTCCAAACAATTTTAATGACATATAAAGTGAGGCAGATGCCTTTCAGTTCCCCACAAGTTTGTGTCAGCAAAAGTTCACACTTTCTTGTGTAGCTGTATTTCACAAATGTGATTGATGCTTTGCACGGTCACATTTGTTCACTAATTTTCTTGTTGCTGGTTTTCCCTGTTTCATCTATCCACCCCAGATTTGCGTTCAATTCCAAGGCAGTCCCCAACTCTTCTAGTCAACTCATGTGCTTTTCTTTGTCTATCAAGCACTTTGTGACAATGGAAAAGGTGTCTTGTCATTCTGTGCTTCATTATCAGAAAAATTAGTAGCATGATGGCTCGCCTTCTGTTAGGGAAACTTTTTTGCATTTCCTCCCTAGACAGCTCTGTATCAAAAAGTGACTTTGATCGTCTAGGAAAAAATATTCTGAAAACCACTGGATACAGCAACTTGAATCTTTCCTCTGCCTCTTGACATTCCCTGATTGCTGGAGTAACTTTCTCTTCTGCCTGGCATACGGTGAGAACTCACTTTCTGCAGACGCTGTCTCCAGTTTTTTAATATTTTGCCTTTTTGCTACAGTATTGTCTGGATCACTTTTTTGGCTGGTAGGGTTTGCATCTTTACTATTATAGGTTTTGACTGTTTTTTCTTGTGGCCAGGTTTGGAGCATTCAAACAGTGTGCCCTTTCAATTGACAGTTATGTTGTGGAATACCAGTCCAGTTTCTTTACTTATTTCATAAAATGAATAGTCTGTTCCTTCCAATTTCTCTGGTACAGCAGAAAGTCTCATTTTCCTTATATGCTTTGTCCTCTATTTTACGATTGGAATCCTGTCTTCTTGAGCAGTCTTAGTTGGCCAGCCTTTTTATTTCGATACCTGAGTTTTGCAGTTTCAGCACATCTGAATATCTGTTTTAAAGCTTAATTTTTTCCAACCTAAGTTATAATCCTTCAGTGTTTTTATCAGCTCTGAGCAAATTTAACTTTTCCACTACCTTCCTGGAAGTCATGTCTTGCACCAAAGCTGGAGCTTGAACTGCTTGTTGATAAACAGCTGCAGATTCTTCTCGGTAGAGTTTCTCTTCACCTTTTCTAGTTTTTTCTTTCAGGTTCTCTGTTCTTTGACATCCAGGCAGTGTACCTACTAGCCAGTAATTGGCCCTTGTCTTTCATTTTCTTTTTTCACAGTGGGACAGCTGAAGTAAGTTGTGTGTGTTGCAAAGCCAGAGCCCAAATTCATTAAATACTTTTACCCCTTGCATATTCAATAACTAGGGCAGCAATAAAGGGTTTTCTGTACGCATGTGGCTATTCAATATCTGGTGCTATTGGGCTGCCTACAGAAGGGACAAAAGCTGATGACCATTGCAGACAAAGGGGTATGACTGAACAGGATAGTTTTTTTAGTAAATTTATTTGTGGTGTACAACTGAAGAGGGCAATGGATTGGACTAGAAAGTGGTGATATGCGATATTTTGTCATTTACAGTTGTATGTGACTACTGTAGTGATTAAGTGGGGGTGGAAAAAGTAATCTGCAAGAAGTGGCAAATTACCCAAGTCAGCTAATTTGGTGTCTAACTTCTAGAGGCAATGAGCAACAGATGCCAAACCCGATGGATCTGGGAGCAGTAACTGGAGGGGAAGTAGTTAGTGTGTTTTGGACTTCTCCTTTAAGTGTAAAGCACAGTTTCAGTGCATGATCAGTATATGTCAGATTGGTAACACAGTACTGCCTATTACAGTAATGTACAGTATTTCTTTACTTGCATTTCTGTTTGATTACGGTAGTGTCGCAGCATTTAATGTGCAATCAGTAACTCAGAGGTTGGTTTTGGTCTACCCAGTATCTGTTAAATATTAGTAAATGTCAATACTTCAGTAATATCTTGTGGATTGCCATTTGTGAATAGTACAACAGCCATAAGGTGCAGAAGTGCAGTATTAAACTTAAGTGTCAGGAGTGCAGATGGTGATACCAGGGATTGAAATGGGAGTGCAGGCAGAGAGAGAGAGGTAGGGGAATGCTAAAGAAGCTGCAGTTTTGCAACATGTACAATGTTGCAGAGTCATTCTTTATTTTCTTTAATCATATTAGAAAAGAGTGAGAGAAGAAAATGCTTTTTACAAACATAGTGGGGAGTACATCTGGATGCCTCGGAGTAGACTAAGTCCGGAAGTTTTAAGATTTTTGCATGGGAGTATTTGCAGAGATATTTCTTGCACACCAAATTAGACTTTTCCATATTTAGAGAGCAAATTTTGGAGATGTAATGAGAAAGAGGTAATTGGGAACATGTTTTTGGGGAATGTAACAAGTTAAAGATTTTAACAATTCCTACAGAGCAAATGGATGTATGTAACAAATGAAGTGATTCTTTTGAAGCTGAATTGCCCTGGACATAGGCACTGTATATCTGCAATGTAGAACGATATTTCTTGCCTATTGTCAACTACAGTGATGCGATTACTTAATGGAATTAAAACCGGGTTTATGCTGCTGAGAACTGAGCAAGCCTCATGGTATTTGAACTTTGTAAACCTCTGCCCTTTCAAAACTGGCAAATTACACTTGCCAGTCCCTCCTCAGAAGCTGGCCAGTCAAAAAACAGGTGCTGTAATTGTTTACTGGAACTCTAGCTCAAGTAGTTGCCACATGGAAGCCTCTCCCCTTGCCAAAGTTTGAAACGCTGCAAACCCGGTCCTCTTCAATTGAATTTGCTCTGATCCCGTGTGTGTCCTATATACACACTCTATATTCAATCCAAAGTACCCATCTCCTTGCGTGTGTTGAGCCAAGTTCTAAGGAAAAGTTGGAAGATTAAATTGGGACATCCAGACATATTTAAAAATTGGCAAGATTCCAGGTTTTTACTTGCAAAACAGGTAATTTTAAAACCCATTTTCGAATGGGAAATGGAACCAAGGTGGGATAAATCTGTAGTAAGTAGCATCGGTGCCTGTCTTTTTTTTGTAAGAGGTGTTTACATTCTGGCCTTCTTATAGTTCTGACATACCTTGGAATGAGTTTTGGAACTGATGTTAGGTTGACTCGCACTATTACAGTTCTAAAGAGTTCCACCAGGGCACAAAAAATACTACAAAACTCAATACTATAAAACTGCAAAAGGTGCCAAGGGATGTGAGGAACACCAGCCAAAGACAGTAAAGGGTGTTCAACCAAAATGGACGTTCCACAAGCATAACACCTCACAAATACAATACGTTTTCATTCATTGCAAACTTCATCAGGTGCGGACTGACAACGTAGTGTGGTTATATATTGTACTACATTTAACAGTCAAACAGCAGAGTTATAAAACCTTCTTTAAACACTTTGATAAAATAAATATTAGTTTCATTTATTTAAATACAAATATATAGCTAAAAATCACTCTTTGTATTTAAATAAAACTAATATTTTAAGTTTTTAAAGAAGGTTTTATAACTCTGCTGCTTAATTGTTTAATTGATTTGTTAAAATGTAGTATGAAATGTAACAGCACTTTATGTTGTCAGTCCACATCTGATGAAGTTTGTAATGAGTGAAAACGTATTGTATTTGTGAAGCGTTAATGTGCTTGTGGAATGTCTGATTTGAAGTAGTTTACTTCATTTGGTCTTCAACATGTGGGATACTGGGTCTGTATCAGATCCAAGCCAGCAACTTTACTAGCTTCTGCTCCAGGCTCCTCCCCTTAACCATAATACACCTCTACTTCCCTCCAACTCCCAGATCTCACCTCTACTTCCCTCCAACTCCCAGATCTCATTTGTCGCGAATAGCTAAAGCATCATGATCTCCAGAGCTCCAAGTTGTAAGTGGGTTAAACACTTTAAAATATCTTTTTCTCCCTGAGGGGTGGCCTGACTGCCCTACTCTGGAAGCAGTCGGGGGGGACAATTGTCCATGCACCCAGCGGTATGGGAATCCATAACATCAGACCACTGGGTGCTTCAGATCATATCCAGAGGATACACTGTCCCCTTTGTGGATTCTCCCAAACACCTCCCGGGCGTACCACCCATGCAAAGGGAGCAACACAGGAAATTTTCAAGCTGCTAGAAAAATGAGCCATCTAAACCGTGGCGTCCACCCAAATCGGTCTGAATTCTGATTCTACTCCAGGTTCATTTTGGTGCCAAAGAAAACGGGGGACTTGAGGCCCATTCTGGACCTTTCTACCCTGAACCTGTCAGTTGCCAAAGAGAAGTTCCAGATGGTCACACTGCAGTCCATGCTGTACCTGCAAATGTGACTGTGCTCGTTAGACCTCCAGGATGCTCTGTCACACAAAGATGCACAGAAGCTCCAGGAGGTTACTCCGCTTCTGGCTAGGAGTCTATCATTTACCATTTTTGAGCCCTACCCTTTGGTGAACACCCTGAGGACTGTGGGGAGACCAAAGTGATGGCCGTGGTAGCAGCTCACCTGAGGATTCAGGTCTATCCGTACTTGGATGATTGGCTCCTCACTGCTTCCACAAAGCGTCTCGCTGCTCCCACCAAGCGTCTACTCTCCCAAACCAGGGATTATTTCCTGATCCTTGCCCTTGCATTTGGGGATCCCGATCAGTGCATCCAAATCACTCCTAGATCCTGTACAGGTGATGGACTACATTGGCACCAGGATAGATACTTTTACAGTGCAAAATCTTCCTGACCTCGGAGAGAGTGCAAACAGTGAGGATGCATGTCTCCCTGATCTGCCACTCTAATCTCCAAACGGTGGAATCAGTGTTGAGGACCTTAGGCTCTATGGTGGCGACATGTGCCCGGTTACACATGAGAATTCTACAGTGGATTCTAGCTGTGCAATGGTCCCTGTTGGAACTGCCATTGGCATATCCAATTCATCTCAGTCGAGTCTGTAGGTCTTCCCTCATATGGTGGATGTGCTCTCTGGACATATGGAGGGACAACCGTTTGTTCCAACCCTGGCCCAAGCCACAGTGACCACGGATGCTTCCCAACTGATTGTAGGGGGGCATTGTTCAGGCAGGACAGTCAAAGGCCTGTGGTTCCCTGTAGAGACCAGCTTGCACATGTCCTAGAGATGAGGGTGGTCCTTCTAGCGTTGCAGGCCCTTCATGCCTTTCTTCCTCTGGGAACAATTGCATTTCAGCCAGCATGTCAGTGGTCTGGTATATCAACAAAACAGACCAGATCTCCCCCCCCCCCCCTTTTTGTCACGAGGCCATGAGAGTGTGGGAATGGGCAATCTCCACCGGTCATTTTCTCATCAACCCTGCTGCGATCTTTTTGCATCTCCTTTCAACGTGAAGTGCAAGTGTTTTTGTGCTACACCCCCAGCTGGGGGAGTCCCCCAGAGATGATCTAGTTCATGCTTGGCCTCCTGGTCTTCTGTATGCTTACCCTCCAGCACCTCTTATTCCAAGCTTTCTACAGAAAGCTTGTCGACCTGGGAGCAAAGTGATCCTCATTGCCCATTTTTGCCTCATCCGGTATGGTTTCCCTTCCTTTGGTCTCGCCTTCTGGCTCTATCTTGGATCCCATTCGGGATCTGATTTCACACCCTTTGGGGGTTCTTCATCCGAATCTGGGCAGTTTTGAAGCTCGCAGCTTGGCTGCTCAGTTCCTATGATTGCTAGGACTCCTAGATTATCCTTCTCAGTTCTATTTTGGTGGTTGCTCATAACCTCGTCAACCAGGAAGGTTGATCACAGCAAGTAGAAATGTTTTTCCCTTTGGGCCTCTCAAAGGCGTTTAGACCCCTTCACGGTTCCTATTTCCACCATTCTTGATTTTCTAGCTGATATTTTTCATTACTGAACTAGTTCTTTTTCTGTTGTCAATGTTCAGTTGGCTGCCACTTCTCATTTTCACATGGGTGAGAATTCTGCCTCTCTAGCCTCCTCTAGACTGTGTCCTCTCTACTGTGTAAAGCCTTTATTAAAGGCACCTTTTTGTTACACCCTCCTGGTCAAGGATCCTGGTCCCCCATGGGACCTTACTATGGTTCTTGAAGCTTTGGTCGCTTCGCCTTTCGAACCTGCTGCTACAGCAGATCTGAAATATTTATCTTGGAAAATAGCTTTTCTGGTGGCTATTACCTCTGCCGAAAGGGTTTCAGAACTACAGGCCTTGTCCATCAAAGTTCCTTACATGATTTTTCACAAAGATAGGGTTTCCCTTCGGACCAATCTGTCCTTCTTTTTTTTCCTAAGGTGGCATCGATTTGCCTGTGTTCTTTCCTAATTTTACTAACCAGGTGGAATGCAAACTCCACCTGTTGGATGTTCATAGACAGTTATCCACAGGACAAAAACTTTCCGTAAATCTGATCAATTGTTTGTATCCTTCTATAAACCTTTTTTGGGAAAACCTTAGGTTTTCCCATCTCCAAGGTCACTATTGCTAGATGGATTTCTTCATGCATCCTTCAGGTCTATAAGGACAGAGGCATGTCTCCGGGTAAGGTGAGAACTCATTCCACTAGATCGATCGCTATGTCCTGCGGCTTTTTGGTTTAGTGTGTCTTTGGATGATATTTGTTCTGCAGCTACTTGGTCCACATTTCATACATTTATTTCTCATTACAAATTGGATTTGACTTCCAGAAGGAGAGCATCCTTTGGTTCCACAGTGCCTGAAATGTTCTTCCCTGAGGGCCTCCCAGGAGTTGTAGCTGGAGACTCTGTCCCACAGGTTGAAGACCAAATGAAGTAAACTACTTCAGATAAAGAAGGTATGTACTCCCCATAATGTTCCATCTGAGTAGTTCTACTTCATTTGTCTTCAACCGTCCCTCCCTCCTTCCCCTGGACCTTGGCATATGAACAGCCTGCAGTTATAGGTCGCAAGTATTTTTTTTAGGTCAGGTTGTCAGGATAAGGTTCAGCAAACTTGATCTGGGGGTTTGGGTTGGAAGGTACTGGAAGTGTATTATGGTTAAGGGGAGGAGCTTGGAGCTCAGAGCAGATGCTAGAAAAGTTGCCGGATCTGATACGGATCCGGTATCCCACAGATTGAAGACACACGAAGTAGAACTCGGATGGAACGTTATGGCGAGTATATAACTTATATTTTGGTTGAATAAACACCCTTTTACTGTCTTTGGCTGGTGTTCTTCATTGGCACCTTTTGCAGTTTTATACTAAGAGTTGTTTACCTGCTCAGATGCATTTCTAATGATGCTTTTATACAGGAAAAACAAAGTTTTGTAAGTTTTACGTTTATAAACTATTCATTCAGGGGTGGGAGATGGAGAGTGAATTAGAGTTTCATTGAAAAATTACTTTGGATGCCTTACAATTTACCACATTTAAATAAACTTGGAATATAAAATAAGCTAAGCTTGGCCCTGTAAAAATGTTTTGAATGGTTCAGTGTCCAGTTTTAATGTACAGAAAGATATAGTATTGGATGTACGGTATTGAAATGATGAAATGTTGGGAGTATAACTACTCCCCAGCATGTACAGAAAGATGGACTTCCTTCTGATGTCTGTGCGTGCTTGAGTTTTGCTAAAGGGAGTGATTGGCTGTGTATTGGCAGTCAAGTATGCAGTACATGTGTGCTATTAAGTATTTTGAGTTCAGCATTGTAAAAGCTTCAACTTTGACATTTCAGGAGTTTCAAGTCTGTGTTATGACTTGCAGAATACGACTGATGAGCTATCCCTTTTATTTAAAAAAAAAAAAAAAAAAAAAAAAAGTGTGTTTAGGTTACATGAATATATTTGATATTGGAGAGTATTTGTATTTACAGTGAATGTCTCTCCTGATTCTGTATGGAGAGAATGGGATTTCATTGCGTTATAAAAAGGTGCAATGTATGTTCTTTAATATTTAAACATAATTTACCTTTGTTTCAGTTCTGAAAGTATGTAGACAAACATTTTAACTGAGGATTATTAAAGCAGTTTATTGTCCAGTTGTCTTTATGAAGTATAAAGCCAACTTTGGATTCAGTTATAGTGCTTGTGATTTTTTTTTTATCCTAAATATGCAAGGACTCTATTTTAATGTAAATTCTAGTGCATCTTGTTACTCGGAATAAATTATTTTGTCAATATTTTTATTGGGATAATTGTTTAATAATATGAAAAATAAAAAAATTTGAATAAGGTAAAGAGCAAGGGAAACAGAACTATACATTTACAGAGGCCTGTCCCAACATATTTGCATAGTCTTTCAGGAAGCGCTAGTGTCCATTCGAAATGTCTAAAGAGAAGAAGCCTTTAGACAAGGATTAATGGTAACTCCTCGGGTGTATTCTGACTTTTGATATGACTACTTTGGATCTCACTTCTAGAAGAGAGGAAATCTTCAAAAGTTGGAAATAGTTGACTTCCATTTTCTAGTTGTGCATTTCCTAGCAACAGCTGATATTGTCCATAAAAGATAAGAGTTGGAGTTAATGATAAAACCTTTATTAACATTAAAAAAAGATAATTGTTTTGGATAACGAGAAAGTATCAGAAAATAAGCTTTTTCCAGAAATGTTTTAAATAGGAAGATTCATAAAAGATGTGGAACCAATTCACTTTGAAAGAAGATCCAACAAATGACATTTTCAGTTTTATTAAATGTAGCTATTTTCACAGAGGTGAAGAAAGCTCTGTGTAGGAATTTTTCAAGTAAAAATGCTCCAATACTGACCCCATGACGTGAATTTAACAGAAAATAGTTTGATTTTCTGTACCTGTGTATAATTTTGAGATGCCTGTGGTTATTGTATTCCAATAAAATATAAAACCACCTTAACTATTAAACATTGGAACACCATATAATTTGGAGATGTTATTGTGTAGTAATTCAGACATATAGAAAACGAGAGGGGGTTATTCCATACAAGATTGAATGATTCTGCAAAGATCTTTGAGTAATTTGGCTACTGTTACAAAGTATATTAATCTTATGATGACATCACATGTCGTGTGAGCAAAATGTCTAGTTTTTAACCTTCTTAACGAATGGGAAAATAGAGCAACTTCTCTGGAAAGTTGTTTTGTGACTTTGAAAGGAACTAATATATCAAACCAAATTTAATGTCCATGTTTAGAGTTTTCAGTTCTCCTAAAGATGTTAGATGTTTAAAATGTTAGTCTTTGTAACATTATATTTTATAAAATGATAAATACCAAAATTTATTAGCAGTGTTACTAAAAATGGTTTTTGACAGTAGTGCATTTTCATTTAATAGCTAGCTGTAGAGATTTCCAGTTAAAATTATAATGTGGACCAGTTCAATTTATAACTACTAAGTAGTGAACTTCTTGCGTAGGAATCAATATCTGGGAAACTTAATACCACCTTGATCCCATAGTCTGATGTAATGCACGTAAGCAATTCTGTTCTTGTTGGGGAGCCATAGAAAGTTTAATGGTAATCTATTTATATCTGATAAATTTGCTTCCAAGATGAGTGTCAAGAACTAAAACAATGTACTGAGTCTTTGGTACAAGCATCATTTTTAGTGGTGGTAATCTGTATTCCAAAGAAAAGGAAAATGTTCTATTTACTTGTGATTATTTACTCTATGATAATTTTATTTCTTTGATCTTTTTCAGTAGTATTGCTTAAAATTATGCTCGAGTAGTTTGTGGAGCTTACCTGTTCTCCAGTAATCTTTTGATTGTTGGATTGAGTTTTCTTAAAATATGACTAGATTTTGTTTCATTAAAATGAAACTTTTGGAAAACTGTATATAATTTGCATCCAATTAATATAACTCTAAGTGACTTAGATAAGACATTGTCTGCAAAAAAAATCCATTGAATTATAATGGTTGTAAACATTTTAATACCTTTTGATTTTTTTGGATTATTTCTTAAGGAGGCAAAGACTTAGAAGGGCAAATAAGATTGGGAATAGTGGGCAACCTTGCTTGGTGCCTTTTAGTTATGGGTATATATTTAGATGTGAAAAGACCTCGTTTAACATAAGCTAAGTTGTCTTTATAAATAGCTTTTATTATAGTGATAAAGGATGATGGAAATGCTCATCTACTTTAATATTCTGAAAAGGTAGTTCCAGTTGACCGAATCAAAGGCTTTTTCTATATCTAAACTGACTGACTGGGCTTCTTTGCAATCTCTATTTTTAAGAATTCGATGAGCATTGGGATTCATTCAGTGTGTTATGATGGGTATGGGTATGCCTTTTTTATGTAAGTCAGTCTCCCTCCTAATCACTTCTGTCAGTGGGACTTTCACTCTTGTCAACAGGTGTGGACATAACTTTTGTAATCGTAAGAAGGGAAATTGGTCTATGGGATTTAGTTGTGCGTCTCTTAGTTTTGAGAACAGGAGTGATTAGTAAATGCCTCCAGGACGGTGGAATCATGCTTTTATTTTGTATTTCCATTAAGGTTTTGTGAAGTAAAGATACACAGTGACTGCAGGGAATAGTTTGTAAATTTCTATAATAATGCCATCCACACTAGGGGCTTTATTGGGTTTAAAGTTTTTTTAATTTTATCGTTGATTTATTTAAAGAGGTTTGCTTTTCATGGCTTGTTTTAAGTTCCTCTGGAATTTTCTAATTTTATAGTAGATAACTCCTTTGTCAAGACCAGTACTGTTTATATTGGAGTTATAATGCTTAGTATAATGAAAGCAAACGTATCACCTATGTCTGATGCTACCTTGTTAGTCTGGTCATGTAATATTTTTATAATGTTTGGTTTAGAATGGAGTTTCTTACAGATTAGATTATGCATATGCTTTGAGGTAAGGGCAGAATAAATGGTTCTAAGTGTGCATGGTCACTGTGTTGCATACATGGCATATACCCAGTTATAGCCTTGGTCATTTAGCTCTTAATTACCCATTTGTGTCTTAATACCACAGTATGAGCAGTGTGAACACCAGTAGTCCTGAACAGTCCTGAACAGTGCCTTAAAACGCTATGTTAACCAGGCCAGGAGCTTGCTACTTTAATTTGTTGTACAGTAAATCACCCTTCCAAATAAGACTAGTTTCTTGTACATTCTCTACATTTCCCCTGTGGGTTATATTTTTTGTTAAATCTACTGAAAAATGATACTGCATTTTTGATCAAAGCTGTATGTTCCTTACTTTGGGAAGTGCACTGTATCCACTGTGTTAGTCAAAAGTGAAATAACATTTTGTATACTTGTTGCATTTCATGCATTTCAGTAAATGTGATATTGCTTGTTACATTGCATGCAGTGGGATTTTGCAAAATGCTGAAGCCATATAATTTTTTTTCATAGTTCTAAAAATGTAAAGGTTTCCCTATATTCATTATCTACTAAAACTGAGATTATTTTTTTTAATCATCAGTTAGCTCTAAACATTATATTTTCTTTATAGCATTTTCTTTGCTTATTCTGCATGTAAACTTAACATTGGCAAAACTATTTTGACAAAATCCAAACTGTAATTTATGCTCAATATGGCAAAGTAGATAAGTTCATTTGAACTTTAAACACTTTGCAAAATTAAAATGGATAAAAGTTTAAAATATGTTCAATGATCAAGTTAACTTGGCTGTCTGCAGTCTTCTACACAGTGTCTCACACTCATTGGATGTATGTAATCAACATATGGTTCAGATAGGAGTAGAATTCATCATTGGGCTTAAATTACACAGATTTTTGAGAAGTAAAGTTGCACAACTCTCTCTCTAATGTGCTTGATAGTTCAGTAGAATGTGCACAGTGCTGACTGAAGTTAGTGCATTGCTTTCTTGACATTGTGTGTCTGTGTGTATATGTGTTATGTATGTGTGTGTGTGTGTGTGTATATGTGTGTGTGTATGTATATGTATGTATATATGTGTGTATATATATGTGTATATGTATGTATATATATGTGTATATGTATGTGTGTATATGTATGTGTGTATATGTGTGTGTGTGTATGTGTGTGTGTGTGTGTGTGTGTGTGTGTGTGTGTGTGTGTGTGTGTGTGTGTGTGTGTGTGTGTGTGTGTGTGTGTGTGTGTGTATGTGTGTGTGTGTGTGTGTGTGTGTGTGTATATGTATGTATATATATAAATAAATATACACACACATACACACATTTATTGATTTTGTTGTGCCTTTTGGCTTTTCCCGGTTAGGGGTCGCCACAGTGGAACTCCAGTCCGCTAATGATTGGCAGTTGATTTTTACATGCAGAGTTGCCAGCCCTGGACGTACCTTGGTTGAAGGCTGTGCGTCATTCACGCATGTCACCACGCAGAAGACGCTCTGGCTGAGAGTCGAACCGGACAGCGTCTTACTGTGAGGCGACACTACCGCAGCACCACCACCGCGGATGTGTGGTGTAAAAGTCTAAACCTCAAGATGCACGCCCTTGAGAGACTCCTCAGTATGGAGAATATCGATATCTGTGCAGTAACAGAAACCTGGTTCAAGGCTCCTGAAAGCACCCCAGCACTACCAGGTTATACTTCATACCATGCTTTTCGGCCACAAAACGCGGACCAAACCACAAAAGGAGGGGGAGTATCCATGTTCATCACAGATGGACCACACCTCCAGGTTAGTGGCACTGCACGAAGCATTTGAGACCATCCATGTGCAACTAACAGTGGGAAAAACTGCCTTTCAGTTTGTAGCCTGCTACAGACCACCCTCCCAAACACAGGAACCCCACTTGGCTTTCCCGAGAACACTGGAAAATATGAAGTTCTCTCCAAACACCATTATATTGGGCGACTTCAACTACCCAAACATTGATTGGGAAAACTACTCAAGCCCAAACACCCTCGCCCAATGGTTCCTAGAATTTATAAACTCAAATGCTATGGAACAACTGGTCACCACTCCCACAAGAGGGGAAAACATATTGGACCTGGTCATCACCAACCTGGGGTCTCTGTTCCACACCAGAGGTATACCCCTCATTGGTAAGATCAGACCATAAATTAATCTCACTGGACATCCATATTCTGTCCCCACCCCTAGCCAAAGAAACCATGGTGAAGAACTTCTCAAAAGCAAACTTCACACTTCCCAAAACAGAGGTGGAATCCTTCAAAGGCCCCGGGCCAGTGGAAACTCCGGCCCAAAACGCAGAATCCTTTACAAAAGCTTTCTATGGACACCTACAGGAATGCATGGAGCATGCTATCCCAAATCAAACCAAGACTCACTCCCCCAAAGGCAGGAGACCTGTCTGGTGGACCCCGGCCATAAATATGCTATATAACAGGAGGAGGAAGCTACTACATAGAGCAAAATCCTAA
>NC_056745.1:1196069819-1196092319 GCF_019279795.1 Protopterus annectens
TAGCTGTGCATCTGAAAACCTTTCTGAAGCTACAAATTGCACTTTACCCGTGGTGCTCTGCAGGTCATCTTCCTGTCCTGATCTCTTCCATTGTGTGTTATGCATCCTTTGGCTATATTTGTGTTCATTTTAATAGATTGTGCTACAATAGCGGTTTTAGTTTTATTACTTAAAATATATGCTCCAACCCCTGTAAGACTTGCTTTGCTGCAAACATCTGCATTAGAAGCTGAAGCTAAGTGGGTACTTGCGTATTAGCGCAACCCAGATTTCCGCACTGACATTATTCTGTCTGTGTGCATGGAAACAGGTTGCTTAACCTAAAAAGGGATCTGTTGAGAATTGAGCATTCGCCTGTCTCTGTGGGTATGAGCCCAGAAGAGGAGTACAGGTGAAATTTTGTACTTGTGGATGACTCGCCTCATTTCTCCTGTAACTGCATGTTGCCGAAACGTTTGGCCTGCCTTTCATAAAATGTTTCATTTTCTTGTGAATAGCTGATGTTTACTGTTTGGCCATAATGCCAGGCTTAAGATTTTCATACTTACATGGATCTTACTTTATTTGCTGAAGAATCCGGGGCAAATCCAAAAAGTAATTGGGGGCAAATCCAAAAAGTAATTGGGAGTAATCAGGAACCTTTCTTTGATATTACTCTAATTCACTTTAAAAGTTAATACAATGCAATGCTTAACATCAAAGTGCATTTTTTAAAGACACAAAGTATGAAACCTTTTTGGGTATTATTGACATGTCTATAATCTTCACCCCTTCACCAGAAACTCTTTACATTTTACGAGGGGGTAGGGCAAAAGCATGAGGCATAATTAGGGATGTTTTGTCTTCTCTGAAGTAAGCCTTCCATTCAGTGCAAGAAATCCGTTCATCAGAACGGTAGTAGACCTAACGTAAGTGTGCATGTGTAATGCATGCAAAAAGTGGAAGAGGGTTTTCGGAAATGTTTTTTCCTGAAGGTGATGCAAACTTAATCCACAGCAGTAAACACAGTAAATATCACATTGCAGTGTTTCATGGCCTCCTTTCTATAGAAGTATGTGAAATTCGGAACTGTGAAAATCTGGTTGCGATAATACCAAAGTACCACTAAGTGAAACTTGCAGTAGTGCATTTAATATTTTAAGTACAAACCTGCAGTTTTAAAAGTATTGTATTTTCTTTTTTTCTGTTTCCTATTTGTGTTTCTAAACAGTGTGCTCTGTCTCTCTCTGCAGTTAGTTTCCCACCCTCCCTGTTCTTGTGTTGGTATTAGTGTTGCTGGCTCTGGAATTGCCCGCCCCTCCTGTAAGTCTGTATTGGAACACTCCCCCTGGGTCCATCTCATTTGCTCACTTAGCCAAGTACAGTGAAATCATATTCTGAGTCTAGTGTTCACTCTACTTAATACAGAGAGTTGATTTGAGAAGGCCCCCAAAAAAAATTTCATTTGCTTTTACTGTATTTGTCTTTCCTCCTACTTTTATTTTGCTTTTCTTAAAAGTACTCAAGTTTTATTTATTCTGCTGCATTTGTTACTGCTTGGTAGTAGCCTGATTAAATTGTAACTATTATTTTAAGTCTTTTTTGTTTAAGCACTTGGGCTTCATACAGGCTCTTTTAACATTAAGAAGGTTTGTGGTCTGCACTGTTGTGGCAGGACAGGTAGCTTACATCCTTCTAAGCTGGGAATTGCTGATTGAAGGCCCAGTGTCTGCTATTCTAAGTGTATTCGTTCTGGCTTAAGCACTAGGGCTTCAGGCCAGTTCTACATTAAGAAGGTTTGTGGTCTGCACTCTTGTGGGAGGAGAGGCTGGATTCTACTCTTCTGAGCAGGAAATATCTGGTCCCAGGCTTATTGTGCCTGCTTATTTGAACTGTTTCGTTCTGAAATTTGGTGCGGCTTGTTTCTGTAGCATAGACCAGATTCGGGCCTGCTGAATCTAGCTTTGTATAACTTGAGCACTGATCCAGGCCATCAATTTTGGAGAAGGTTCCCCTGCACCCTAGTAAGCAGGGGTGTGCAGTTAGAACTTGTCTTAAGACTGCTGGAACAGGGCTCAATTTTGAGCTTTTTCTGGTTAATTGGGTAACTTGTTTGTTTTCTATTTTTTATATATATATATAGTACTTCATCTGCTTTTACTGTATTCCTATTTTATTACTAGTGGCATTGACTACAGCTCTGATCTGCGATTTTTATATAACGAGTATCCTTTTCTGTGCATTTTAAAGTCTTTTAGTATCTGCTTTATTTTCTAAAAAAAAAAATATATATATATATATATATATATATATATATATATATATATATATATATATATATATATATATATATATACACACACACACACACACACACACACACACGTGTGTGTGTTTTGATTCCCGCCTTTCTAAGCTAGTGTAGTGCAGTATATATTGTACTTTATTCATCTGCTTTTACTGTATTCCTATTTTATTACTAGTGGCATTGACTACAGCTCTGATCTGCGATTTTTATATAACGAGTATCCTTTTCTGTGCATTTTAAAGTCTTTTAGTATCTGCTTTATTTTCAAAAAAAAATAAATAAATATATATATATATATATATATATATACACACGTGTGTGTGTGTTTTGTTTCCCGCCTTTCTAAGCTAGTGTAGTGCAGTTTTCAGGTTGGTGCTGAATTCAGGGCTGTTACAAATCTGTTTGCCCATACCTTACTTGGATAGAAGGAAGTTCTCTTCTCACCTGTGAGAGAGGGGAGATTTGAGAAGCCTGTCTGTCCCTGGAGGAGTGGTTTCAGCTCCGAAATTAGTAGTTTATTGGCCATTTTGGGCTAACTTCTGTCTTTCATTTCCCTGCTAGAAATACTGTATTTGCCCGGCTTTGCGCGCTGGGCAGCTAGGGTAAAACTATTCCCGGATCCACAAAGTATCCTCTTCAATTTTTCCCTTGGAACTAGACAAACTTTCAACTTAAGCACTCAAGCCACTCATTTCTCAGCCTGGCACTTACTCAAAACTTATAGCAAGCACTTATAAACCGTAGCACTAGACCCTCCTGTACTGTACAGAAGGACAAGGCTGTCTATTCGACCTTACCAGCCATCCCAGTAAAACAGTTCACTGTACCTATCCAGGCATGTCCAAAGGGCAATTTCAGGTGTACTCTTCAGTCCAACTGGTGAATCTGGGCATTTTGAGGCTGTTACAACTGCCTCATGTACACAGACAATAACCCCCTCCTACCACCAAACACTAATACATGTGAGAGATGCAGTTATACAGCCAAACTGGAGGCTATGCTCTCTCAACCCAAGACTGGTTCAAACAGTCAAGAGGAGAAGGGAAGTACTTGCATCACACCACCAGTCTCACATAAACCCATTAAAGCAGCACTGGGAAAAAACACACACAAATACATGAAAACCTACTCGGAGGCTCTAAATAAAAATCTGTAAAACCAACAGAGACCTCCAAAGCAAACATCAAGCAACCTCCACCCCCCCAACACAAACCATGAAACACATACTTCACAAAACCAGTGTGCCATGCAATCACAGCCCTTAAGGCAAAATAACATACCCAACATACTAGTAATAGGTGACTCTCTATAGTCAGGCACATGTGTGCCTCACTAGGCTGAAATAAGGAGAAGGTTACTGTTAGCCGCCTTTCGGGTGCCAGGATCTACCACATACCACAAGCACTCAGGTCACTACAGAACAAGTACAAATATGACTGTCATTGTCCATGTTGGTGTTAATGACCGGAGCCATACCTCTCGATTACATGCAGAAAGACATGGAAGAGCTCTCTGATCACGTAGCCCAGGCCTGTATGACCCTGACCCTGAGTAGCATCCTGCCCTCACCAAGAATGATACCACGGTATTAAGAAAAAATTCTCAATTTCAACAACTGTCTAAGTTTTCTGGTGTCATTAAAGGGGATCCAGTGACTGTCCGCCTAGGATGACATGCTCTGCAAGCCACGCTGCTTCGCTAGGGACTGCTTGCACCTGTCACCCTTAGGCTTTCGAATACTGGCCAAGGCTCTTGCCACCCCCATAGTGCCTTTTTTAGGCAAGGCTCAAAAGACAAACCTACCGCTGTAAATAGCACAAGTAACAAAAAAACTGAGGGTAGTGCTACTCATTGCCAGAAGTCTGAACCTCAAAATGCATGCACTTGAGGCACTCCTCAGTATGGATAAAATAGATATATGTGCAGTAACAGAAACCTGGTTTAAGGCTCCAGAGAGCACCCCAGCACTACCAGGCTACAACTCATACCATACATTTTGGCCACAGAACCCAAACCGAAATACAAAAGGTGGGGGCGTATCCATATTCATCAAGAATACCCACACCTCCAGGTTAATGGCACAGCACAATGCTTCAGAGATCATCCACGTGCAACTAACAATGGGAAAAACTGCAATTCAAATTGTAGCTTGCTACAGATCACCCATCATGTCCCAGGACCACCATTTCACATTCCTGGAAACACTGGGAAACGTCCTACCAAACACCGTAATATTGGGTGATGTCAATTATCCAAACATTAACTGGGAGAATTACTCGAGTACTAACTCCCTTGCCCAACATTTCCTAGAATTTATAAACTCAAAACGCCCTGGTTCAACTGGTCAACACTCCCATCAGAGGTGACAACATATTGGACCTGGTCATCACAAACATGGATGACTGTTCCACACCGGAGGTCAACCCCTCGCTGGTTAGATCTGACCATAAACAAATCACTTTGGATATCCACATTCCGCCCCCACTCCCGGACAAGAAAACCACCATGAAAAACTTTTCAAAAGCAAATGTCATGTTACTTAAGACCGAGGTGGAAAGTTTCAAAGCCCCCCATGCTGAAGGATAACTCTGTCCAAGCTGCAAAAATCTTTACTAATGCATTCTACGGGCATCTACAAGAATGCATGGATCATGCCATCCCAAGCAAAACCAAGACTTACTCCTCCAAGAAAAGGAAACCAGTCTGGTGGACTCCTGTCATAAACAAGCTATACAATAGAAGGAGGAAACTAGTACAGAAAAGAGTAAAATCCCAAGAAGGGAAGACATCCCTGATCAGTATCTGCACAAAACTACGATCCCTCATAAAATCATCCAAGGCAAGCTTTGAAAGAAAAATTGCCAAGGATTCCAAAGATAACCACAAGGCATTCTTTAGCTGTGCCAAGAATCCAAGTGGCAATGCTCAGATCTACTCAGAGTTGGTGCAGAATGGCACAAAATACACTGAACTGACCGATATCGCAAACATCCTGGCAGACAGGTTCAGCACAAACTTCACCCCCAAGAGGGGCCCATAACCATACCAGAAGAATGTAGAATCCCTGAAATCACAGACACTCTCAGGTTAAAACAGCCCTCTCCAAAGCCAAAAACACAGCATCAATGGGACTGGACGGTGTCCCAGGCTGTGTCCTACACGAGCTCAAAGACTAACTCCTCACCTAAACACACTGATCTGGAGAATTCATTTGTCAGCAACCTGTGGGTATGGATCCGATATCGGATCCGAACCGGCATGGTTTATCCAGCTATGGATCCGAGCTCCTAGCTCCTCCCCCATAATGCCCTGCTCTCCCTACATGACCTCGGATCTAGTTTGCCGCGCATGGTTGTAGGCTGGATTTTTTTTTTGAGCTATGGTTGTAGGCTGGATTTTTTTGAGCTCAAATAGTAATGTCTGAGGCCCCAAAGGCTGTGTTTTCAAAATGCTCAGAGTGTGGCCATAAGCTTTCCCCTGCTGATGGCCACACTCTATGCGTTCGATGCCTTGGGGTTGAACACCTCACTTCAGGGTGTTCAATCTGTGCAGGGTTCAACCCCAGGGCATTGAAGGAGCGAAAGTCGAAGCTAGTCTTGGTGGGACTCTTGCCCCCAGACTCTGCTTTGGCCCCCGCCCCCTTGGTAGTTACTGCTTCGGCAGTCCCTGCCTTGCTTGCTCCCCCTCCTCCACCCGGGATTCAAACTCCCGCCAAAGGGTCGGAGGAGAGGGAAGCCAGGAAAAAGGACCGGAGAGAGAAACACCACAAGCGGCGGGCAGAGACCTCCGTTTCGGCCTTGCCGGCTAAGCGGGCTTCTCCTCTGGCCTCTCTGGCTGCTGGCTGTCCCCCTCCTCGGCTCCGGTCCCTGTGCTTTTCACCAGAGCCTGAGGATGAGGAGACCTGACCTCCGTCGAGGCTATCGAGGCGGCACTCAAGGCCTACCTCGGTAGCCTCGTCGAGGTCTACTGACAGCCTCTCCGATGCTGATCTGGACCGGATGATGCGAAGGTTCATCCAGGCCCAGATGCAGATGGGAGTGCTCCTGCCCCCCCCCCCTCTGGGGGGAAGCGACCCCATTTTTTTAAGCCCATTGCTCCTTCTCCGACCCGCTACCCGGGTTCAGAGCGCTCTGAGCCGGGCCGCCTCTGAGCCGGGGGGGGTCGGCGCCGACAGTACTGGGTACTTCGGATCCGACCCTGCCCTCGAGTCTGTCGGATCCGACCTCTCGGAGCCTTGGCCCGAGCTTCGGATCCGAGGGACTCAGTGTGCCTTCAGCTCCGTCCTTGTCGGAGCACACTGAGGGGCTCTGCGCCGGCTCCGATCCGCTCATCGGATCCAAGGGGGAGCAGACTTTCGGATCCTATTGTCGAGGCTGGCTCCCCCTCTGCTTTTGATGTAGTGGAGAGGGCTCTGTTGAGGGCATCCGGACCCTCGGCCCTTGCTTCGGCTCTGTCCCGCACTCAATCAGCTCTGGGCCAGGCTTCCATCACCCGGCCACTGGGACAGCCCGCTTCACTGCCCCAAGCAGTTCCTACGGTTCTGGACACTGCTGGCGAGGGCTCCTCGGACAGCCCCCCCCCCCGAGGAAGCACCTCGCAAGCATTCGTGCAAGAGGAGGCACAGACCCCCCCCCCCAGAGTCTTTGACTGAAGACACTAGGAAGGGGAAGGCTCCCCAAGATCACCCCCTGAGGATGTCTCCTTCGGAGACATCATGGAAATGTTATGAATTAGAGGTGGGTGGTCTGCCCCAAAGTCTTCCTCGGACGAGTCAATGTTCTTGAAGGCATTTGAAGCAGGCCCGTCTACCTCTTGGGTGTCCCCTCCTGCCGACCCCCTGGTGGACCTTACCACCAGGGCGTGGAAGGAACCGGACACCGTGGAGCCAGTCCCTAAGAGGCCCGACAGGATCCTTAGCCCCCCTGCTGACCGTGCCCACTGGAGCAAGGGACCCCCGGTAGATGCCATGTTGTCTGCAGCAGCCACTAAGAGGGAACTCGCCCAGGAGAGTCCCTCAGTCCATCCCCTGAGCAAGGAGTCTCGGATGATGGACCGTTTGGGGAAGCGAATGTTTAGTTCAGCGACCTTCTCAGTGAGGGCGCTCAACTATTTGGCACACGTCATCAGGATGCAGCGCGATCTTATCAACGAATATGCGGCCCCCCCCCCCCCCCAGAGTTCATGTCGGAGGAGGACAAACTTATGCACTCCACCCGTATGGCCACTCTTCGTTCTGTTACCAACACCTCTATGCAGTTACTTTCCCACGCTAGAGCTGCGGGAGCGGGCCTAGTCAAGACGGCAGGCCTGGCTCCACCACTGATTTTACAGAGCCCTTCAAGGCGTCTTTCCTGAACGCCCCCTTTGACAGTTCTGCCCTTTTTGGCAAGACTGTTCGCGATACCTTGGTTCAGAGTGAGAAGGACTGGAAGATGCCGTCTGCCGTCGGAGTCCGCTTCTGTGTGCCCCAGAGGTCCTACTCTAGGAACCAAAAGGGCCAGAAGAAGATGTGGTTCCGGAAGTCGCAGCATTCCCAACCTGCTCCGGACAAGCAGTCCTTCCGTGGCAGAGGAGGACAGGGAGGATGCCGCCCTAGGGGCAGAGGGGCTCCCAGGAACTTTGGGTCCAGGGAACCTTTCTCTGAACGGCCCACGCAGCAACCCTGAGGGTTTGCCCGACTGCTCCACTCTGGAGGCAGTCGGGGGACGTTTCTCTGAGCACCTAGCGGCATGAGAGTCCATTACATCGGACCACTGGGTACTCCGGATTATATCCAGAGGTTACAAGATCCCCTTTCTTCATGTCCAAAAATTAAAAATCCTCCCCGATGTTCCACCCGATCAGAGGGAGGCCGCTTCAGCAGAAATTGGCCATCTGCTGAGAAAGAGCCATCCAGCCCGTCCCCCCCCAGACCAGATCGGGTCAGGGTTCTACTCCAGGTTCTTTAGTGCCAAAAAAGACGGGGGACCTAAGACCCATTCTAGACCTGTCCCTGTTGAACCGGTCAGTTCCCAAAGAGAAGTTCCGGATGGTCACTTTGCAATCCATCCTCCCCCTTCTAGGGGAGAATCACTGGATGTGCGCTCTAGACCTCAAGGACGTGTACTACCACATTCTGATGGACAGACTATCCAGGAGGTTTCTTCGCTTCCGGCTGGGAGCCAGTCACTACCAGTTCAGGGTCCTTCCCTTTGGTCTCACCACAGCCCCCAGGGTGTTCACCAAAGTATTAGCAGTGGTTGCGGCCCACCTGAGGCTTCAGGGGGTGCAGGTCTTTCCGTATCTAGACGACTGGCTTCTCACCGCCCCAACAAGGCATCTACTCTCTTGGCAAGATACTCCTTTCTTCACCTAGCTCCCTGGCTAGGCATCACGGTAAACATAGAAAAGTCCAACCTGGTCCCTTCTCAAATAGAATTTATAGGAGCCAGGTTAGACACGAGAAATTTAAGAGCCTTTCTCACAACCGACAAGAGTTTGGAATCTGCGACTCCAGGTGCGGGCCATCCTTCACTCCAGCTCAACACCTGCGGAATTGATCCTGAGGGCGCTAGGGTCTATGGTGGCAGCAATTACCCGCCCGCTTGAACATGCGGGTACTTCAATGGATACTTCAGGTGCAATGGTCATTTGTTTCCCTCCCCCTGTATCATCCCATTGCAATCAGCAAGGCTTGCAAGCGGTCTCTCTTGTGGTGGCTCCATTCTCCGGACCTCCACAGGGGCCGCCCCTTTTGTGCATCTCCTCCTCTCGCCACAGTGACCACGGACGCTTCCCGCCTCAGGTGGGGGGGGGCATTTTGTGGGCCGGACGGTCCATGGCACGTGGAGTGATTCAGAGACCTCCCTGCATATCAATGTTCTGGAAATGAGGGCGGTGCTCTTGGCGTTGCAAGCACTTCAAGCCCTCCTTCCCCTGGGAACAATTGCGATTCAATCAGACAACATGTCTGTGGTCTGGTACATCAACAAACAAGGGGGAACCAGGTCTTATCCTTCATATCGAGAAGCCATGAGAGTGTGGGAATGGGCGATCTCCACCAATCGCTTTCTCATCGCAACGCATATTCCGGGTCGGACCAACATCCTAGCGGACAAGCTCAGTCGCACCATTCTCTCCCCATAGGAGTGATCTCTCAATTCTCAAGTAGCGAAACGTATCTTCGCACAGTGGGGGACTCCCTGTTGCGATCTCTTTGCTTCTCCCTTAAACGCCAAGTGCGACAGTTTTTCTAATCCCCCCCTCCAGGGGATTCTCCGAGAGACGCTCTGGTGCATGCTTGGCCTCCCGGTCTTCTTTACGCATACCCCCCTCTACCTCTGATGCTACAAGTACTTCAGAAAGCCTCTCGGTTGGGGTGCAGAATGATCCTCATTGCCCCTTCTGGCCTCGACAGATCTGGTTCCCTTACCTAAGGTCTCATTCAGTGAATCCGCCTTGGATTCTAGATCCCATTCCGGATCTGATATCACACCCATCGAACCTACCAACTCCGAACCTGGACAACCTGAAGTTGACTGCTTGGCTGCTCCAGTTCCACTCCTAATCAGGACTCCCGGTATCTCGTCCCCAGTTAAGGCCATTCTGGTAGCGGCCCACAAGCCCTCTACCAGAAAAATTTACCGCAGTAAATGGAAGCGTTTCTCCATTTGGGCAGAGCGGCAAGGCCTAGATCCTTTCACGGTTCCCCTTCCTTTAGTTCTAGATTTCCTTACTACTCTCTTTAATGATGGCGCCAGTAGTTCCATGGTCAAAGTTCAGCTGGAGGCCATATCTCATCACCATGTTGGGACACGATTCAGGGTCTCATGTCGGCTAAGTTATGCAAAACCTTCCTAAAAGGCACCTTTTTGCTCAGACCCCCTGTCAAAGAAACTGTTCCCCCATGGGATCTTTCCTTGGTACTTCAGGCCTTGACCGCTCCCCTCTTCGAACCTGCAGCCACAGTCTATCTTAAATTCTTGTCCTTTAAGTCTGCTTTTTTGGTAGCCATTACTTCGGCTAAGAGAGTTTCTGAGCTTCAGGCCCTGTCCATAAAACCACCTTATTTGATTTTTCATCCGGACCGGGTGTGCCTCAGGATCAATCCCTCCTTTCTTCCTAAAGTAGCTTCGGAAGCTAACCTTAATCAGTCCATCAACCTCCCTGTTTTCTTCCCCAAGTATCAAAACAAAGGCAAATACAAGCTGCATTCCTTGGATGTTCACAGGCAGCTTCGTTTTTACCTTCATAGGACAGCTGGTCATAGGCAATCAGACCAGTTCATTTCTTTTGCCAAATTCAATCTGGGTAAACCAATTTCCAAAATTTCTTTGTCACGCTGGATTTCTCAGTGTATTCTGTTGGCGTACCAAGCCTCTGGGAGGCCCCCACCGCAGGGAGTCCATGCTCATTCGACCCGGTCTGTCTCTACTTCAGCGGCCTTTAAGTCTAGAGTTCCTCTGGATGACATTTGTTCAGCAGCCACTTGGGCTTCATCTCATACCTTTTATTACTCATTACGAGCTGGACGTCACTTCTAGAGGTAGAGCATCCTTTGGCTCCGCGGTGCTCTGGAATATCCTTCCATGATGACCACCCAAGATTCAGGTAGCTGGGGACTCTGTCCCACAGGTTGCTGACAAATGAATTCTCCTACTTCAGATTTAGAAGTTATGTACTTACCATAACGTTCCATCTGAGTAGGTGGATTCATTTGTCTGCAACCATCCCGCCGTCCTATCCCCCTGGCCTTGTGAGTTTCCTGCATAGGGTGTGTTACCCTCTAATTAGGGTAGTTGGTGCAGGGCAAACTCTGAGGTCATTTAGGGAGAGCAGGGCATTATGGGTGAGGGGAGGAGCTAGGAGCTCGGATCCATAGCTGGATAAACCATGCCGGTTCGGCTCCGATATCGGATCCATACCCACAGGTTGCAGACAAATGAATCCACCTACTCAGATGGAACGTTATGGTAAGTACATAACTTCTAATTCAAACTCAGCCTCTCCACAGGCTACGTACCCATAGAGTGGTGCACAGCAGCGGTTATTCCACTCCACAAAGGTGGAGTCACAACAGACCCCGGGAACTATCGCCCTATAAGCCTGACTAGCTTGGTCTGCAAGGCTATGGAGCGCATCATCATGGAACTCGTTAACAGACATTGACATTGGGAATCTCCAAACACTGGACCCTACTCAGTTCGGCTATAAGGGCAGATCATGCCTCCTGAACCTGGTGGACTTCTTCTTTGAGACATTTACCAAGGCTATAGATGAGGGAAAGGTGGTACACACATCCTACCTAGACCTCGCAAAGGCCTTCGACACCATTCCCCATTCTGGTATTATAGACAAGCTCACCAGCCTGAACATAAACCTCTGTCACAAGATGGGTTGCCAACTGGCTCACGGACAAGAACCCACATGGTGAGTTGCGGGAGCTAGGTCCGACTCTAAATTGGTTACAAGTGGATTTCCCAGGGCTCGGTCCTAGGACCCCTCCCGTTTGGCATATACTTCTTAGAGGTACTGGCAGGCACAGGAGGACTGTGGATGACCAAGTTCGCAGATGACTGCAAACTAGGGGCTATAATTGACTCTCCGGCTGACAGACATCCTCCAAAAGGGTCTCACTGAGATGGATACCTGGTGTCAAAATCATGGCCTCAAGCTAAATGCCAAAAAGTGCATAGTTATCTCCTTTAGAAAAAACAAAAGTACCCACAAACTACCATGATAGGCGGTAGTCCCCTAAATACGGAAGACATGGGGATCTGGGGACCCAAGCAGATAGTAATATCAACTTTGATAATCACATTGCCAAAGTGGTTAGAAAATCCTTCTACATGGCCCACCTAATCACAAAAGGGTTCGCATCCAGATCAAGAGAGGTCATTGTACCCCTCTACTCATCAGATCCATAATGGAACGCCTCATTTGGGATGTACATTAAGACACCTGCAACAGCTGGAAAGACCACAGCAGTACCTCACCAAGAGTATCACTGGCCTCAAACAGATGCCCTATGCAGCTCGACTGAAGAAATTACAGCTGTACTCAAGTTGCATACTGCCTACTCAGAGGTGATCTCTGCCTGACATACAAGGCCATGTCCAACCCAGAATTGATGGAAATGCTGCACCTAAAGAAATGACCTTATCCCTGCGAGCCACACGCTCTAGGGATCTAAACCTCACCACAACAATAAATAGGACTTGCTGGTGGGATAGATTCCTGTCCCAGAGACTTCCCATGCTTTGGAACAAGATCCCAATCCTACATCAGGCAGAGCTCCTCGCTAACGCTCTTCAAAAGAAATTTTGATGAGTGGATGGGAAACCAAGTTTACCTCTGAGATCACTTCAGTGGCTCTGCTGGACAGAGGCACAGGGAATTAATCTAAGGGGGTGGCGAAAGCCAACACATTCTGGCTAGGCTTATAAAATGCCTTCGGGCAGATAGCCTAGTACCTACCTATGAGTGGACCCAGGCATGGCCAGAAAATCCAGTATATATCTTCTGTTTATTATAAAACACACAAACACTTTCACAGTATAACTGCCTCTTCAGATGTGATAGAACAGTAAAGTGCACCTCATTAAATCCCGGTTACTTTTTTAATTAACCGATCCTATGACAATCTGTTAAAGGCACCATATAATGTAGAAAACGTTTTTTAAAAAATACTAAGTATGGAAAACAAAAAAAATGGAAATAAAGCTCGTGTCTATGTATAAAACGTACATTTTTTAACAGTTTCATATAAGCAATATACAGTGTGGATTAAGTTTACACACCAGTTAAAATGCCAGGTTTTTGTGATGTAAAAAAAAAAAACGCAATAAATAATTTCAAAACTCTTCCCACCTTTAATGTGACCTATAACCTGTACAATTCAATTGAAAAGCCTGTTTGGGGAGGGGGGGATAAAACCTAAACGTACAATAAGCTGGTTGCATAAGTGTGCACACCCTTAAACTAATACTTTGAAAAACCTTTTTGATTTTAATTGCAACATTTTCTTTGGTAGGAGTCTGTCAGCCTGGCACATCTTGACTTTGGCAATATTTGCTCACTCTTCCTTGCAAAAGTGTGATTGTGAGGTCATCTCTTGTGCACAGTCCTCTTCAGGTCACCCCACCGACTTTTCTATTGGATTTGACTTTTCTATTGGATTTGGGTCTGGACTTTGCCTGGGCTATTCCAAAGCTTTAATTTTCTTCTGATGAAGCCATTTTTTTGTTTTGGATGTATGCTTGGGGTCATTGTCATGTTGATAGGTGAAATCCCTCATCTTCAGCTTTCTGGCAGACACCTGAAAGTTTTGGGCCGAAAGTGATTTGGTATTTTGGAACTGTTAAGTCCCTCCACCTTGACTAAAGCCCCAGTTCCAGCTGAAGAAAAGTGACCCCAAAGCACACCACCATGGGGATGGTGTTCTTTTGGTGATGCTAAGTGTTTTTGCACCAAAATGTACCTTTTGGAATAGCTGCCAGAAAGTTCAACCATGGTCTTATCAGACCATAATACATTTCCCACTTGCTTTTGGGAGACTTTATGTATTGTTAGCAAATTTTAGCTGAGCCTGGATATTTTTCTGTGTAAGAAAAGGCTTCAATCTTGCAACTCTACCTCATAGCCCAGACATATGGAGAATACAGGAGGTTGTTGTCGCGTGTAATACACAACCAGTACTTGCCAGAAATTCCTGCAGCTCCTTCAATGTTGCTGTAGGTCTCTTGGCAGCCTCCCTGACCAGTTTGTCTCGTCCCTATCAATTTTGGAGGGATGTCCAGTTATGTGCAATGTCACTGTTTCCCATGTTTTCTCCACTTTTTTTATGACTGTCTTCACTGTGTTCTGTAGTATATCTAATGCTGTGGAAGTTTTTGTACCCTTCTCCTGACTTATACCTTTCAGCAATGAGATCCCTTTGATGCTTTGTAAGCTGTTTGCGAACCATGGCCTTTGCTGTAGCAGGCAACTGAGTAAGTGTCAGGAAAAGCTTACTAGGGCAGCTGAACATAAGTTGGGGTTAGTTAGTCTCTCCGATTCCAGGTGTGTACCCAAGAAGACTTAGTTAGTCTCACAGATTCCAGGTGTGTACCCAAGAAGACTGAATGTTGTAGTTTTAAATCAAAAGGTGTTTCAACAAATTATTAGTTTAAGGGTGTGCACACTTGTGTAACAAGCTTATTGTACTTTTTTTATTTTTTTATATTTTTTCCCTGCCAGAGTTTTTGAATTGACTTGTACAGGTTATAAGTCACATTAAAGGTGGGAAAAGCTTTGAAATGATTTATTGTGCTCTCATTTTTTTTATATCACAAAAACTTGCCATTTTAACAGGGGTGTGTAAATATGTCCACTGTACAGTAACTATAATAATTTACCTAGACTACCATCTGACTTTAAACAAACATAAAAGTGATGGGGCAAGGTCAGGCTATCCAGAGATTTATTGTAAAGAGCGCAGGTGGAAGTTTTAATAATCTTGAAGTAGGACACTGTTTATATTTCTGCTGTAAAAAGTTTTCGTTTTATCCTCTGTCCTAAAAAGTGGAATTTATACATGCATATAACAAATTTATGTAAACCTAAAACACTTGCATGTAAGCAATGAACAAGTTCAGCTTTACCTAAGCAGCGGTCCGGCCTTAAGCATAGGTTTAATGGGAACCTTGTCATTGAGGCCATGTCCAAAGTCCCTTCTTAATCTAATAATCCATTTGGCCTCCAGCTGTTCAGTTGAATTCCTTGCGTCCCCCTAATGAATATTTTCATTTACTCTGCCAGTGGCCATGATTTTAAAACTATATATTCTTTGGTGGTCTCCCTTATGTCTAGCTAAAGCATTAGAGATGTTCAGTTTGCTAATATGATATACATGTTCTTTTTGTCTTTTAAGGCCCTGTCCGGTTTTCCAACATAACATTTGACATAACGAACAGTGTCCTAGGTATACAACATGCACCGAATCACATGTAACGTGGACATTAAAAGTACATTTTGCATTGGTTCGGATGCATAAAAAGTCTGTAGTATCAATATATTTACATGCTGGGCATTTGTCGCATGGTTTGTTTTGTGTTTTTTTTTTTTTTTTTTTTTTTTTTCCTCATACCATTGAACTCAAAATTACCCCTAGGATAACCATTACCATTTCAAAGATTTCATATTTTTAAACAAACTTGGGAAGAGCATCTACCAATTCCTTAATCTCCTCATCAGTGGTCAGCACATGCCAGTACTTTTTAAATGACATGTATATAAGAATTCACATTGCTAGCGTAATGCGGAGGTTCCTTCAAAAAATCCTGATAATTTATTTAATCTACCTGCTCTGAAAACATGATTTTGACTATATTCTTAAAAATGATGTGGTGGATGCATATTCTCATGAAATGATTACAGTGACAAGGTTTACTAAACAATTGCATGGAAATATTGCCTTCATTACCTTAACATCTAAAAAATCATAGGAATGATGTAGTCAAAGTGATATATTCCTCAAAAGCATGAAGTTCTTCTAAAGAGCTATCCCATAAGATATATATCGTCCACAAATCTGCGATTTTTAAAAAAACACAAAAAAACTATGGACTTGCTGTAAGGCCCTTTTTTAAAACCTGCTCTTGTTCCCATACAGCCATAACCACATTGGCATAGCTATGGGAACAAGATGTGCCCATAGCTACACCTTTCTTCTACCAGTAAAAAAACATAACGCATTCTTTTCTAGAACACATCTTGAAAGGGTACAGTAAATCTCAGTTCTATCACTAGTAAATCTGTCATGTTGATTCAAAAATTTTTTAAAACCATTACCAACATAATTGGGTATTACTGTGAATAAGGACATCACATCACATCGAAGCTAACCAAAAATAAGTAATAGAAAATAAGTCAGTTAAAATGTTGTATCTTTCAAAATATGCATATTCAAATTTTAAAATGGGTCTCGGCACCTTCTCTCCTTCTCTGTATAAATTGGACAAGGGCCGAGTACACCAGTTGTGCCCTGCAACTATCTGATGTAAGGGAGGGTGAATAGGGTTCTTATGTAATTTAGGTAAGCCCTGAATAGTAGACGTCAATTGAGTCTTAATAAAATAATCAGATAAAGGCTTATCGGTAATATAGGTTAAAATACTCTTTATAGTGTATCTAATACTGTTTACCTTAACACAACTTTTGTTAATCTTAACATAAAAATCGGTGTTGACCAACATGGTTCTCATTTCAGTATTGTACCATTCACTGTCAAGTCTTATAAAAAAATCAGTGTTACTTTGCAGTTTCTGTAATATAAACTCGTGTTAAATTGCGACACTTGACAGACATCTAATATTCATTTTGTGAAGTTCATCTACACAATTTCTCAAGCAGTGACTAACTGATTTAATGCTGGAACATATGTGCTAGGTTTTCTAAAATAATAAAACTCGTCCTTAGTAACAGCAATATTATTATAGATTCAGTTTTACCAGGAATTAAGTCTTTAAGCCTAAGATTACCTCAACAAAGTGAGTTGTAATGAAAGATGGCCCTTTCATTAACTGCCCACTTTCAGTGGGTGTCGAAACATGAGAAGTTCTAAACTAAGGCACTTTGCCGACTTTCAACACTTTCTTTATGCTTGGCGTGCCTAAGGTCTCCTAACTGTTTCCTTTTTATCCTTTAACGACTCCTGGATCGATGTCTCTCTGCTGATATTGCTTGATTCTTGATGGGCAAGGGAAAAAAAGGTTTCTGCTTTGGAAAGTCTTGTCTCATCGCCATTTTTCTCCCTTTATTAGAATTAAATTACCTATGTATTTGCGCTTATACTGAGTCTTTTTCCTAGCCCCTAGCTTTCTAGAATTCACTGCCCCCACCATTTCATTGACAGGCTGGTCAGGAGGCATGGTAGTAGGAACTGTTGTGCTTTTGGTCAAAGGGATAGGTGTTTTGTCAGTAATTGAAGGCTCATCTATATTTGTCATCCGATTGGTAGAAAAGACTGTTCTGGACCAAGCGAAGACATTGACATTCTTAAAATCAGTTTGGTCTTTCACTAACTTTTTTTTTAATTTGATTTTAATCAACTTTCTATCCTAAATTGAAACTGAGTCTGCAACTTCACGTTTATCTGTCTGATAAATCAACCTGAAACTACTCAAGTTCTTTATGCACCTGTATAATGGAAGAGAGCTGTTCCATTTCTCTTTGCGAAAAATTTGCCAGTGCATATACTTGATACTACAGTCTAAATTGACTCTCTGCCTCTCGGTCAACAGTAAAGGAAAATTGCTGCCTTGCATGGACATTTTTAAAACACGTAGCCGTCTAGGGACTTACTCCTTCCTCTATACAAACTTCTAAATGGAAGCGTTGTGTTAATATCTCTCTGATTTAAACAAGTTACTTTCTAAAGCGTATAGTTTTGTTTTCAATGAAACAATATTGCAGCAGTTATTTGACACTGAAGAATCCAAGAAAGGATTCACAGTATATTCCAAAGATGATGATATAAATCTGTCGTACCCATTTTTACTTTTAGGGCAAGAAGTCCTAGACATATAGTCCAGTTCTACTGACTCATCTGCTCCTTCTGCCATAATACTGGCGTATTCTGTGGAAAGTAGCAGAGCAACAGTGATATAACAGAAAACCAGCAATGACTGCTAGAACCCAAGTCCACAAAGTAAAATAAACCAATACCAAAAATGAGTGGACCCAGGAGTAGCCAGAAAATCCAGTGCATCTTCCGTTTGTTTAAAACGCAAGCGCTTTCACAGTATAACTGCTTCTTCAGATGTGATGGAACAATTAAGTGCACCTCATTAAATACTTGTTGTTGCTTTTGTAATTAGTAATCACATGACTATCAAAGTTAAAGGCACCGTATAATCTATGTATTTTTAAAATTAAGTTTTATAGAAGTATGGAAAATAAATGGAAATAAAGCTTATGTCTATGTAAAAACTTAATGTTAACAATACATTTATTTAAACCTAAAACACTTGCATTTAAGCAATGAAGAAGTCAAACTTTACCGAAGCAGCGGTGTGACCTTAAACATAGGTTTATTGGGAACCTTGTTATTGAGACCATGTCCAAAGTCCCCTCTTAATAATCTAATAATCCATAGTTTTATACATGGTGCCCTTAACTTTGTTACTTTTATTCATGCCATCCAAATCCACTCCCCTAACCTTCTCTAGCTCATCCAGAAATGGCACTCTAATCACTCCCTCCACCCATACTAAACTCCTCTGGGTGAAATAGATAAAAATCTCTACTTCGATGTTCATATAGACCAAACTATCCAAAAGATTCACAAAAAAATTGGGCACTCTGTCAGCACAAGAACACACACGCTGATAAAGCAAGAATTACTTTAGCCCAAACTCGCCTTCTTGGTACATATGCAGCTCCAATACATACCCACATTAGAAAAGACTATCTTGACAAAACCCGAGTCGTGCTACAACAAAATTGCAAAATTTGTCTAACTGCACATTCAGAACCCATCACTGCCAAGTACCAAGACACCTTAAATGGCTTGAATTACTCACAAATGGCCAACTACTACATTCAACATCTTTAACACCCTTGAAACACCTGCCCTGCAACAGCTGCTCACCCACTATACTACTTGCCCCATCCGCTCTACCAACAAATCTTTTCTCTGTACCACAAGGGCTAATAACACTGTGGGGAAAGTCTCTCCTACTTGCCTCATACTTGAGGCCTGAAACGACCTCCCCATTCCTGTTACCACAAATGTATTCAATTAAAAACTGCTTAAATCACAACTACCGGAAACTTGGATCTGCCTAAGTATAACTTAACTCAATTTTTCTCCTGTAACTGGACTTCTCCAACCATAACAAACAAACCTTTTTCTCAACATAGGCTTAGACCTTCATACACCTGATCTACTTTATACTTGCTTAGTCTATTAACCACATTAGCTAACTGTGACATGGCCATCATATAAATTCTTGGACGAGCTCTTTCAAAACAATTATCTTAACTGTACTCTATTCTGGAAAAGCGACTCATGAAAATGTTACTGCTTTCACTTACTATTTCTAAAGTTATTGTAATTTGCCTATTGTCATAAGCTTTTGGAGTTTTTCTTCCCGGGCATCCTTTGAAAATGGACACAGTCCAGCTGGATTTTCCCCAGTTAAATGTAAAATGTAAAATAAAATTAAATGAACTACACAGTGCATGGTTTCTAAAGAGTAAATCTAACCTTGTAGATAATATTTTAAGCTTTGTTTGCTGCTAGAAAAGTTCATTCAAAAGGTTATTGGAGAATAGACCTGATACTTTGCTTGGAAGTAGCACTAACAACCCCCCTCTATTACCCCCTGTAGCTCTATTTGAAAGACTTTGTGAGGTGGATTCGTCCCAAAGTCAAAATTTAAGTAGGGACAAACAAAATCTGTTGCAATAATGAAGAAGTAAGAATCATGAAGTCTGACAAAGGCCCTAGGGCCGATAGCCTAGTACCTACCTATGAACCTAAAGTGGGAAGGGTTGTTATGAACCACATAATGTATGTAGCCAGGATGTCATGACTGAGTTTTTACATCTGTCTCGCTGAATGAGGTTAGTATAGCAAACCGCAAGTTAGATTTTATTGTTGGGAAGAGCTTTTGTTAGAATTTCAGTTTGATCCTGAAGAAATTATTTGAAATTTAAAATAAACCGATTCCCTCTGTGATCCCGAAGGTCCACAAGTCTACTGCCAAATCCCCCTATGAGACCATTTGTTTCTGCCAGAGGCTCCAAAAGCCTCTAGCAAAATTCCTAGATCTATACTTAAAAGAATTTTTGATGACAAGAAGCATGTGCCCAAGGATTTTGGCATCTGTTGAAGAGTTTGTAAGGTGTCTATTACAACGGGAACATTTTACGTAGTATAGATGTCGAAGAGGGTATGGCATTTTTTGCAGAAGCTTTGAAAAAAGGAGTGGCTGTGGGGGGGCCGCCTCAGTTTTGCCAGTATTAGTTTATGGCTGTGTGCGAGTTTATTTTTGATTCTGCCTTCAAGAACTCCATCTACAAGTATTACAGATGCTTGGATGACCACCTCATTTTGTGTGACAATATGCAGAAAATACCACACTTAGAACTTATTGACACCACCATCAGTTTTTTAATCTTTTGCTCGTACAATAGATATTGACAGTTGTAATTTTATTTGGATATACACCTTTATAAGAACAAGCAAGAAAAGGGGTTTTGAGTCCTCTATAGAAAGTCCACATACTCTGGTCTTCCTTATGACAGCAACCACCCCTTTTGAAATAGAAACGAACTCCACCAAAAGCACCAGTTCGTATAAAGTGGCAAAGTGAAAAGAAAAATTTAAATAGATTTCACCAAATGATGTATTCTAGTCAAAATAGCGTACAACACACTTTAATACACGCTTTCAGTAAAACCACCCCTTTTGGCAGAAAAGGAACTTGTTAGGGTCAAATGATTATGAAATCAAAATCTGTCACTGAGTGTTGTAGCAAAGTGTTAAAACATTTTGATGTGAATGTTTTAACAAATGAAATAGCCAACATGCATGTTGGATGAACAGATGGCTGTAATTTTGAGAGAGGGGCATACACTTGAAATTTTAGACACAGAAAAAAACTTGGAATCTTAATTTAGGGGCATTATATAAATCGGGACTGAATGAAAATTGGTAGAGCTGAAAATTTATTTGCATATTAAATTTATTTTGATTATGGATGATGGGGGATATGGTGTGCTTAAACTGTTATTATAAAAGGAAGAGGGTTGTGTCATTTCCATAGGTAGATACTAGGCTATCTGCCAGAGGGCATTTTTAAGCCTAGCCAGTGTCTGCTTTCGCTGCCCCATTGATTAACTGAGCCTCTGTCAAGCAGAGCCAGTGAAATGATCCCTGGGGTGTATTTTCTGTTACCCATCCACTTGTCAAGGCTTTTCTTGAGTGTTGGTGAGGGGTTCTGCTTAATGCAGTTAGGAATTTTGTTCCAAAGCATGGGGAGTATCTGTGACAGGAATATATCCCTCCAGCATGTTCTATTTATTGTTGTGGCAAGGTTTAGCTTGCTAGAGTGTGTGGCTCGCAGTGACTTGATGGTGCATGTCCATCAATTCTGAGTTGGACATGGCTTTGCAAGTCAGGCAGAGATCAACTCTGAGTAAGCGATATGCCACTGGGTACAGCCAGAATTTTTTCAGTCAGGCTGCATAGGACATATGTTTGAGGCCAGTAATCCTCTTGGTGAGGTGGTTTTGTGGTCTTTCCAGCTGTTGCAAGTGTCTTGTGAGGTACATCCCAAATGGGGCATTGTACTCTATGATGGGTCTGATGAGTGACTAGTAGAGGGGCACTATAACCTCTCTATTTCTAGATGCGAACCCCTTAGTAATTAGATGGGCTACATAGAAGAATGTCCTATCTACCTGGGTCCCCAGATCTCTTATTACCCCTTCTGTATTGGGGGCTGCCGCCTATGCGGTAATTCGTGGACGTTTTGTTTTTCCCAAAACGGGATGACAATGCATTTTTTGGCTCTTAGCTTGAGGCCATGACTTCGCCAGGTGTCTCAGTAAGGCCGTTTTGAAGGATGTCCGTGTCAGCCAGAGTCTCAATTATGGCTCCCAGTTTGCAGTCATCTGTGAACTTAGTTAGCCATGTCCTCCTGTGTTTGCCTGTACTTCTGAGAAATATATGCCGAACAGTAGGGGTCCTAGAACCAAGCCTTGCGGGACACCACTTGTGACTGGTTTAGAGTCTGATTTGGAGCCCACTATTCTTACCGTGCGAGTTCTGTCTAAGCCAGTTGGCAACCCATCTTGTGATGTAGGGGTTTATGTTCAGGCTGGTGAGTTTTTCTGTAATACCCGAATGTGGAATGATGTCTATCGCCTTGGCGAGATCAAGGTAGGCTGTGTGAACCACCTTTCCCTCATCAATGGCCTTGGTGACTGTCTTGAAATCAACCAGGTTTAGTAGGCATGATCTGCCCTTAAAGCCGAACTGGGTCGGGTCAAGTGTTTGGAGGTTCCCAATGTCTTTGTTAATGAGTTCCATGATGATGCTCTCCATAGCCTTGCAGACCAGGCTAGTCAGGCTTATGATAGTTACCAGGGTCAGTTGTGGCCCCTCCTTTGTGGAGTGGAATAACCGTTGCTGTGTGCCATTCTGTGGGCACGTAGCTTGTGGAGAGGCGGAGGTTGAAAAGCGT
>NC_056745.1:1196099819-1196154167 GCF_019279795.1 Protopterus annectens
CACTGTTGTAAACTAATTTCTGCGTCTGGAGTTAATCCTTTTCTCTAGGACTAAGACATGCTAGATGTATTCTGGTGCTGAACTGTTGTAGGCTGTGGTAGTACATCTTTTACCCGTACTGGTGGGGTGCAGGGAACCCCATTCAGATCTCTTCATCCTTTTGTACAGTTGCCTTGCTTTGTCTTAGATTTTCTTATTCCTCCCAGGAAAGTAGTTGTCTTATTATTGATTTCATATTTGCTGTTTTCCTCCAGTCCTAAGGCATGTGCAACCCCCCTTTTTCTGCTTGTACATGCAGTTATAGTCCATGTAAAAAAAAGTCTTTGTGCCATTTTTCCCCTTACGTTGGCCTGTTGGAAGGTTCCTTGTACATAGTAGTAAGTTCTTTTCTAAAGCTACTGAGCTTTAGTTAAATTTTTTTTTCTTTTTTTGAGCTTGTGCAATGTGATTTTTTTTTTTGCATTTTGACCTTTTCTGTGGCAGCTAGAGCTCCTCACTGTCTACTTTCCCTCTTCCTAAAACTTTTAAATAAACAGGAAGAGGGAGGGCTTGTATCGCCTCCACCCTCAGAGTCTTTTAGCCCAAATATCAGTAGTGATGAGGCAACATCCCTACAGAACCAGAGTTCTCACTCTCCACATCTGGCACAAACTTGTCACCTCATTCACTGGGTCTGCTGGCCCATCTTTATCCCCCTGAGGGCACTACCCAACCCACATCCAGAGCTGGTGAGATTGTGGACACTGGTGCAGTGTCCATATACTGCTGCTTGGGGAGTGAGCGTGTCCAGGTTCAACCCCTTCACTAAAACCTTGCAAGTTCCCACTACTCTCCTGGTGCAGCTCACCTTGCTGTCTGCACAGTGACCTAACATGGTTGAGATGGCATTAGCTGCTCACTTTCTCCCTCTTCCTTTCCCTTCAGCTCCTGTGCATACGACCTGTTCTGCCCCCCCCCCCCCCCCAAAAAAAAAACTTTCCATCAAAACATGTACGCAATGACAGCATTTTTTTTTCTTTTTCTCTAGGGCATAAAATTGCTGTTCCAACAAAAAAAAAACACTTTAAACATAAGTGGGGGGCTGTGCCCCCCACACCCCCTACTTAAATATACCAACTCCGAGACTGCACTACAGTGCCGTAAATAGCAAAGTAACAAAGCGGCCAGGGAAAGAATTTGCTTAAAAGCCGCTTCGATATTTTGCGTTTCAGGCTTTTGAGTTCGACCAAGACATCTTCAGTCTTCTAATACGGAACTGATTATCTGTTTTGATTATCTGTTTTTAAAGGCCATTGCTATGATTTTGATGGTCGGAGGTTGAGAGGTATTTAAATAAAATTTTAAATTTATTACACACAACAGTCCCAACAGCAACCAAGTACCTCAATAAAAAAGGAAGATCGGTTCAGCTGCAGAAACAAAGTAGAGGTAAGGCTCCAGGTCTCTTCAAATAATTTTATTGTAAGGTTACACAAGCGCTTCCACCATTTGGCTTTTTCAGGTGTGAAGAAGCCAAATGGTGAAAGTGCTTGTGTAACCTTACAATAAAATTATTATAAGAGACCCGGAGCCTTACCTCTACTTTGTTTCTGCAGCTGAAATTTTTAAGTTTGATAAAGTTTGAATAATGGTTGTGTCCCTGGAAGAGTTGGGCAGCAGATGGTGGAGGTTTGTTCTGGAGGGACGTGTGCTTTTCCAGTTGGCAGATCACCATCCATGTAGAGGCTTGTGCAGTACTGAAATGGCCAGGACTGAGGATATATGCTTGGTAATTCAAAGTCTGTGACGGTAAGCAACATTACCGTGTGATTGAAGCATGCGTGTCTGTAGGAAAGGTGTAGCACGCCTTACACAGTGATGTGGGTGCTCACATCAGCTGCTAGGGGTCAGGTAAAATCCTTCTTGTAAATGCTCTCCTTGCTGAAATGATTGGGAGAGCACGGAGAACTTTGTGGTAGCATAGATCACTGCTCAAGACCCGTGAGGAAGCCAGATGTTTGGCTGGCATGGAGGCAAATTGAGCATACTTAAATTGTCAGATGTAATGCTCTGCCTTTATTTCTATGCTTTATCACTACCCTTCCCTGTTGAACTGCATTTTATTGAACTGTTTTCTTTTTCTGTTGTATATTAAGGCTGCTGTTGGCTGTGTCACCAGGAATGACTTTTGTAAAACCTTTGTCATGTGGTTAGTGCTATTTCTGCATGTTCGTTTTCTTTAAGTTTTTCTTTTTTCAGTATTCATTGAATGCTTTTACACCATACAGCTAATCTACTGTAACCTATGGAATTCTACCAATCCTAAAGCTTAATTTTCATGTAGGTTCATAGGTGTGTGCAATGCTAACAATCGGGACCTTTTTAAGCCTAGCCATGCGTCCCAAATATCTGACAAGTTCAGTCACCCTTAGTGTAAGCAGATGCTTGGAGATTAAATATTTACTGGTTACCTGTTTCCATTAGAGAGGCGGGTGCCAAACCAGGAGTGAGTTTCTGGTTCCTTATCTCCTCCACGTTTATGGGGAGCCTGCTCCAGGGAAGGTGTAGAATCTAAGATGCATACCTCTCTCTCCAGCAGGCCTTGTTTGTCACAGGCAAGGTTTAAGTTTTTATAATGGGTAATTCTGGTACTGTATGTTTTTGGGATATGCTACAGGCCCATTAAGATGGGTCTGACAATGCTTTTGTATGCCAGTCATCCCCCTCAACAGCCTCTAGGAGACAATATGGGGTAGAGCTTTTAGGCAGTCTGCATAGGATGTGCTATGCCCCGTATTCTTTCAGTGGGGAACTTCTGTGGATGTTCCATTTGGTAGGTGTGCTTGGTTGGGTACATAGTCAGTGGTAGGTGTAATGAGTTCTGTATAAAGTGAAGCAGTGCCCTCCTTGGAGATGAGATGTACCCTTGTTTATAAGTTGCATATTTTCTAACACCCGTATACACATTTTGCTAGATTAGTGTTTACATGTGCCCCCAAGTACCTGACTACTGGATTGAGTCTTGGGGGGGGGGGGTTGTCAGCATGGTAGTTACCAGGGTTGACTGACTTCCTAAAGGATACTGTTATGTATTTCTTGGTATTTAGTTTAGTTTGTCCATGGCTTTGACACCAGTTATTTGTCTGTATCAACCCTTTGAAAACTTTGGCGTTGTTGTGGGGGGGGGGGTGTATTATGATTGTTCCTAATTGTCAGATGGCTTGGCCAGGTCATGGCCCTTGTTCATTGCTTTGGTGACTTTCCAAGTCCACCAGGCTGAATAGGCATGACCTGCTTTTGATGAAACTAAAGTGAGTGGGGTGCAGTATTTGGAGGCTTCATATGTCATTGAGTATGTCCATGATTATTTCCATAGCTTTGCATTTCACTTTAGTGTTAGTTTGGGGAGTTGTATTTGATGCTATTTTCTGAGGAGTGTTGGGGTAGAGAGGTAGAGCTAAATTTGTCTGCCAGTAGTTTTGTTGTATCTTCTGGTTTAGTGTACGCGACTCATTAACAGTGAGCTTTGCATATAATTGTGTACTGCCTTTTGAGGTTGTGGATATAGCTAAAGAATGCATTGTGGTTACCCTTGACATGGGAGGCCAGATCTACCTTAAATTTGGCTTATGTAGACTTGAATTTAGTTTGTTTTGAGAGTGATTATCAAGCGGAGTGCTACACCTAATTTTTGCCTTGATATTCTGTCTTCTGTTGTACAGTGTGTTGATTGATTGATTCCATCAGGATGTCTTGGCTTCAATTGTGTGCTTATTCCTAGTGGGTACGGCCATCTCTGCAGCTATTAACATGGTTTTACAGGGTTATTGTGAAAAGTTCTGTATAGACAGCAGTGTTCTCAGGGTTTGTGGAAGCGTGGCATTTTGCCAGGTTATCATTTAAGAATATGAAGTTAACAGAGTAGTTCCTGAGCTTTCCAGACTTAACTGGGGTTCCAGGTTTCATTTTTACTTTTTATGTGCACACATGATTGTTTGACTGCATTTTATTGATACACCACTGTGCTGGCCAGTGAGCAGTAATATATGTCAGTATAAATTGCAGCATTTATCCAAATATGTAATGGAACTTGTATTTCATTTTTTAGACAGTGATCTGCAAGGTACAAACAGCTCTGGATCCTTGGGTGGTCCTGATGTTCGTCGGCGAATTCCAATCAAATTAATCTCGAAGCAGACTACTAAAATTAAAGCATCGCCTCGCAGTCAAAGAACTATGAGTAGACTTCCTGGGAAGACACAAGCAGTTGAAGATGGTATGTCAGATGTTTTGGGTAGTTCATAGGATGGTCAGATGCAGCAGCTAGATGTTTTTGTATGGCTCTATAGATTCCATTGTGAGACTTGGAGACTGGGCATGTTGTGAAGCTGCAATGCCCTGCTGCTAAGTAGGAGGATTTGTGCTGTTGGATAGTCTGCAATGTGCTGTCATTTTAGTAGTGAGCAGCATTAGGATGTAATTTTAAAGCTGCTGTTCCTCTGCCTACCTGTTTGGACGATGTATGATAAAAATCAGGTTTTACAAAGTCCTGTAAATCCTCCATGTTGTAGAGCTTTGTTGCTGGTGCCTTTTATTATGGAATAGTCTTTGATCAGAAGTGCAATTTAAAGTCTTGTTCCTCGTAAATGCCAAGGTTTTCTTCCTTTAATCCAGCTCAAGTGCTGTATGCAAAAACTTTTCCTGCTTCTATCTGTTTATGCAGTTTCTGTGCACACCATTTTGGCTTTTGTGGAACTTGTTTTTATATTTCCTTCAAAGACTTGCTTACATGATGCAACAAATATTGCAGCAAGTCTTTGAACTGTGGAGGGAATGCTTACACACAGACATCTTGTATTCTTGACAAATAACCCTTCTTACCTTTGCTTCAGGAACAGAAAGCTTCTTGCATCTAGGCACAGGATGCAAAGTTTGTCCTGAGTGCAAATGAGCAGACAGTAAGTTTCTTTCTTTGAAGAATGTGCTGCTTGCAGCATTTATGAGCTTGAATCAGAACTATAGCACTACAGCTTCTCAAGTAAAACTTTCCAAGGAACCCTGTAAAGGACGGCCCCTACCATGCAATGCAGTTACCCTTTTTTTCTTTTTTATACGTGTAACATCACGCAAGTGTAATGTCCTGAATCCTTTCAATTTCTTTATTTCCATTTTCCACATACTCACCTTGTTTGGACACAACATTCAGGAGGGAAGGAATTTGCCTCGTATGCATGATGGGAAGTTGTGCACCAACTAGCAAGACTTGGACTGCCTGTCATCTAAAACAGCAGACACACTCACACGCACCTTTACTCTCAGTACTGTGCAAACTATGGCCTTCCAGATTTCTTTTTGGAGAGTACCAAAGATTATTGCATCTTCAAAAATGGGCCTGCACTACTCAGTATATCTTCTCTAGTTAGTTCGCGTTTCAAAAATTATTTTTAAATGGTATAACTCTGATGTTCATCGTGTTACACTGCTGAAGTCATCACACTTGGGTTATCCTGCCGTCAGGCGGTCCCGCAGTCAGCCAGAGTTCCTAAGTCTTGGTCCGGTGTCGGTTGCGGTCTCTTCTTCCCTGATGTCAGTGTGCCAGGGGTATAAAAGATGCGTCAGACTCCTTTTTCTTCAGTCTTTCTTGCCGCACGGTGCCCGAAGCAGAAGCAGTTCGCAAGTGCCGGTCGGCCGACTCCTGAGATTTTCAAAGTCGAATTTCATATTCAAAGTCTTCAATAAAGCTAAGTACCCCGTTGGGGAAACTTTTTTTTTCTTGCCTCTGACCGATGTCAGAAAAAGTTAATTGTATTTCTTGTGGGAAGCAAATACCTCATGAGGGCTTCCACTCTTACTGTACTCCTTGCCTAGGCCCTGATCACGACGTCAGTTGTCGGTTTTGTGCTAGATTTAACAAACTCACTATAAAAAGACATTTTGATTTTGCTTTGCACTACTTTGGCTGAAGGTTCAATTATACTATGCCGTCGGATCAACCGACTACCTCAATACTGAAAAAATGCAAAGACGAGGATAAAGACAGGCATCCGAGGTCCAAAACGGATGATGAAACCTCTTCTAGGCCAGTTGCCGGTTCTCAGTGAGGCACTTTTGCAGCCCCTGACACCTGCTTCCGACTCCCACGTGGAGACAACTAGGCATCTGGAAACTCAAGGTATTGGGCCTACGGAAACTAATCCCTCAGATGGGTCCGGAGCCGCTGAGCAGGCATCGGCTTCTGAGGGCGTTTTCAGACCTTCGCAACTTACCATTAAAACATCAGGTACCATTAAAGACAAACAAGTACAGCATTCTCCTGGACGGTCTTCCATGCCTAAGAAACAGATGCTTAAAATGGCCGAAGACCTCATTACTCTAATCAAGGGTTCCCATCCTCCTCCTGAGAAAAGGCCTAGGCAGGATACAGACTGATTCCTCTGATCAGGTTTCCATTTCCTCTGATTCCTCTTCAGACCAGGGATACTCTCTACCTCCCTATGAGGACTCTGCTGAAGAATCTATCCCTTCAGCCTCTCCTCCTGAGGATTATTCTTTTGGGGAAACTTTGCATGCCATGAGGGAGCATTTCCAATGGGAAAACCAGGATTACTCCGAATCCAAGAAACGGCTCAAGGATTTCCTTTTACTGCCCCAGCACAGGCCGCTGGCTATCCCCCTGTGCTAGACATTGTGGATGATGTGTTCTCTGAATCTAGCTTCTCTCCTGATTCTTTGCCCCCTGCTCCAGCCAAGCCAGACAGGTATTAGAGTCCCTGACTCTCACAAGTTTCTTTACAAAAACCCTTCTGCGGATCCAGAAACTATTTCCCAGGGTCTATAAGGGGTTAAGGCTTCCGTTGCAAAAAATCCAGTACCCTCTGACAGATTCCAGAGCTTTGGATAGATGGTGGAAGAAAATATGACTTTTGCAACTTTAGCAGTAAGAGCTTTAAATTGCCAGTTTTACATGCTTAAGTACCAAAAACATTTAATGGCTCAGTTAAAATAGAAAATGCTTGAAAGCTCAGAAGCTCATGATTGTAAAGAAATGCAGGATTTACTGCATGCAGTTGAACAGGTGGGAAAACATACTCTGCAGTGTGGTTTTGATTCTTTAGAGACCTTGTAGAGCCGAAGTTACAGGTTCAGTGATTTGAAGACATGCTTGGTTAAAAGAACAGAGTTTACCCAATCATGTTAAGGCAAAATTATTGGATGCTCCTTTACAGCATGATACCTTGTTTGGTGTTAAGGCAGAAGAGGTGTTAAAGAAAATGGGGGATAAAGCTAAATCTATGCAAACAGTCAAGGATTTCTTACAGGTACATCCACCTCGGTTTAGCAGAAATTGTCCAACAAAGAATTGGTCCTTTCAAGTGTCAAGACAGGCCAGAGAGGCAGATAGATGCCCGAGGCAGATCTCAACCCCAAGGCTCAAGCAGACGATGACAGTGGGGCACCTCGACCCCAAAAGGAGGTGAGGACAAGTCTCAACCTTACAGGAAACAGTCACAATGACTTTCCCCCTCGTACGCCAAGCATGTCCCTTTTGAAAGCCCCCTTGGGGGGAAAAAATAGCACTTTTTTCTCAACTGGCAAACAATCGCCCAAGACAAATGGGTTCTGAATATTGTGTCAAGGTTACAGGTTCAACTTTCATACTTTACCAAGGCTAAAAGGAATGCCAGACCTGCCACAATCAATGGGCAGAGGCACCAAAACAAATTTCAGCCCTCATGGACATGAGCTATTCAAAATGTACCACAACAAGAACAAGGGCAAGGATTTTACTCTAGACTCTTTCTGGTCTCCAGAAAGGACAAGGCCTGGAGGCCCATACTAGACCTTTCAATTCTGAATACTTACCTGGATATTCCGAAATTCAAAATGTTGACATTACAGCAGCTTCTACCCCATGCTGGGCAAGAAGGCTTGACACTCTGGACCTCAGAGGCATACCTGCATGTCCCTATCAGACAAAATTGCAGAAGATACCTCGGATTCAAAGCTGGTACAATGCACTACCAATTCTCTGCTCTGCCCTTTGGTTTATCTACTGTACCCAGGGTCTTCACAAAGTGCCTGACACCAGTAATTGCCTTTTGCAGACAAAAAGGAATTCAAATATATCCATACCTGGACGACTGCCTCATTCAAGCAGAGACAAAGGACATTCTTCTACAGCATCTGGCGTTTGTAAAAAGGTTACTAATTTCTCTAGGGTACACAGTAAACGAAAAGAAGTCAAAACTAGTGCCCTCGCAACAGATTATATTCCTGGGTGCCAGCTTAAATACAACGACCCAGATGGCTTACCTCACGCCAGACAAACAAGTTCAAGTAACTCATTATTTTCACTTACTGGCAAAAACGTCCCATCTCCCTGCAAGAAAAATTCTGCAGGCCCTGGGATTCATGGCATCCTGCATACTACTAATACCATATGCCAGACTGCATATGAGGAAATTACAATGGTATCTAAAGTGTTTGGACTCAACACTTTCGCAGTTTAGAAGCAGTAATACCTACAACAGGAGTTTTGATGGTGGGCACAGGCATGTCACCTAAACAAGGGTCAGCCTTTTACCCAACCCACAGCCAGGCAAACTCTAACAGATGCTTCGGATTATGCTGGGGAGCACACATGGCAGGAAAATGCCTTCAGGGCAAGTGGACCACAGACCAGATGCATATTCACATCAATCAAAAAGAGATGTTGGTTGTTCAAAAGGCCCTAACAGCTTTCAAGGACCTTATGCATCCAGGACAATTATTAATAAAGACAGACAACACCACAGTTATGTGGTACATAAACGAGTAAGGGGACACTCATTCTTATCCCCTATGCAGGCAAGCCAGGACCTTGTGGGACACTACTCTTAACGTATCAAGTTCACCTGCAAGCACAATTCCTGCCAGGAAAGAAATACTCTGGCAGACGATCTAAGCAGAAATATCATGGACACTCACGAATGGAAATTAAATCCACAAATCTTCAGCATGGTAACGCAAAAATTGGGATGCCCAGACATCTTTTTCCTCCCCACTGAATTGCCAACTACAAAAATTCTGCACCAGGACAAACAAGCATGGAAAGTGGATGCTCTTTTGTTCAGCTGGAAAAAATCTAAAAGTTTATGCCTTCCTGCCACTGCCTCTCCTGTCACAGGTACTCCTAAAAGCCAGACAAGAAAAACCACAGATGATCCTGATTGCTCCGGACTGGCCATGCCAGCACTGGTACCCTATCTTAAGGAACTTGGCTCAAGACCCACCATGGATTTTGCCTCAAATTCCACACCTTCTGACTCAACAAAACAATCCGATCCTGCCTGGCAAGCTCAAAACCCTAAACCTGGCTGCATGGCAGATACATTAGTCAAATGGGCTGCATGGCAGATACATTAGTCAAACGGGCAACACCTCTCTCTAAAGCTGTTATGGATGTCGTTTTGGAGGCCAGGAGGCTGAGCACCAGGAAAGCTTACTCAGAAAAATGGAAGAGATTCTACGCCTGGAACCAGGCTCAAAGCATTGACCCTCTTGTTCCAAACATTCCTCAGATTTTACAATACTTAACTGAAATGCTGGACAGAGGCCTATCCTACTCATTAAGATCCACGCCTCTGCCATTTCAGCACATTACAACACGTATCCCCCTTTATTCTCTCATCCCTTGCTAAAGCAGTACCTCAGAGGGGCTAAAAACATAAGACTACCCTGGAGAGCACCAACACCAACTTGGGACTTCAGTTTCATTTTGGAAAAACTGACCCTACCACCTTTTGAGCCAGCCAATACAGCCGATCTAAAAAATCTTATGAAAAACTGCTCTGCTCCTGGCAATAACGTCAGCACGAAGAGTCTCAGAGCTACAGGCATTAATGGCAGTGGAACCTTTTGTAATTTTTCATCAGGACCGGGTTTCTTTAAGGACAAACCCTACCTTTATGCCAAAGGTGATATCTAGTGTGGCTCTTAACCAAACCATCCATTTGCCAACTTTTTATCCCAACCCCCAGAATAAAGGGGAGAAACTTCTGCATTCTTTGGACATACACAGGCAGCCACGCTTCTACTTAGACAAAACAAAAGCTTTCAGGAAAACTGAGCAACTGTTTGTAGCATATGCTGCAGGATCACAGGGCAAGGCTATCTCAAAGCAAACTATATCCAAATGGATAGGACACTGTATTCGTTACTGCTACACACAGCATGGAAAATCAGTCCCAAATACCATTAGGCCACACACCTTTACTAAGCACTACCACCTGCCTCTTTACTCTAAATCCAGAGCAGGATTTGCCACTGCAGTTCTGCAGGGCCTCATAGCCAATCCTAACTTTATAGACCAGCTACCCAACCTTAGCTTTGGGATTCTACCCAAGTGTGATGACTGCAGCAATGTAACACGAACATAATACAGTTTTGTACCTACCATAAATGTAGATGCGAGTGTTCACACTGCTGCAGTCCAGGTTACCCTCCCTCCATCCCCTCTGAACTAGCTGGACTTACCTATATCTTTCTATCCTATACAACCTTTGAGGTGTATTTGCTGGTAACTGAAGGTATTGCTTTTATTTTGTCTATTTTTCATTAGCAATATGTATTGCCTACCTATTGAGGGCACCTGACATCTGGGGCAAGACAAACTGAAGAAAATGACGTTGGATTCAACTTGTATACCCCTGGCACACTGACGTCAGGGAAGAAGCGACAGCAACTGACACCGGACCAAGACTTTGGAACTCTGGCCGACCGTGGGACCGCCTGACGGCAGGATAACCCAAGTGTAATGACTGCAGCAGTGTGAACCCTCTAACATCTATATTTATGGTAAGTACAAAACTGTACTTTTTATTTCCTGCAGGTTGAAGGTTGACTTCCATTTAAATTTTTGTCTGTTGAGCACTAAAATCAGCCATCCTACATTAGGAAGACCCTCCTACACCAGTGTGGCAGAAGTGTGCAGCTCAGGACCTATCTGACTTGGGGATTGTTGGAAAAAGGCTCAGTTTTTGGCTCTCCCATTGGATAGTTTGCATTTAAACTGTTTAATTCCATTTGTATTTAATCACTGTGTTTGTGCATAACTGCACACCACACAACAAAGTTTAGCACTGATGTGTATAGATGCAAACGCTTAAACTTTTCCTTTGATATTTGCTAAAAAACCCTCCAACTCCACTGCTTGTCTCTGCTCTAAGCAGTTGAGCTTTGCTAACCAGCGAGCAACTTGGTTACTCATTCTGAGGTGCTGATATATTCTTCCACCCATAGCCTTCCACAGAATAACCATCCTTGTTTAGTCTCACAAGCAAACCCTAGTCTATCTTGCCCATCCCTACTCGTTACTACAATACATACCTGGCATAATAGACAGATCTGAAGTAGTTACTTCATTTGATCTGCAACCTGTGGGTAGTCCGATCCGACCTCTGATCCGAACCGGCAGCTTTCCAAGCTCCAATATCAGAGCTCCTAGCTCCTCCCCTACCCATAATCCCTTGCTACCAACCACATTACCTCAGATCGTTTTTTTGCCACGGTTAAAGACAGTTGCTTCATAGTGAAGAGCTCCTGGCCTGGTGAGATTGTTCTAATTATAGACTTCTTTTCTTGTTTAAACTTGTGTGTGTGTGTTAAAATTCAAACCTAATCTCCCTTTAGTTTAACTTTCTTTCCCCCTCCCCCCCAGTGTTTGGGTGTGTGTGTGAGAGGTTTTTATGGCCAAATCTAAGGCCATATTTTCAAAATGTACTGAGTGTGGCCACAAGCTTTCCTCAGCTGATGGCCACACTCAGTGCGTTTTGTGCCTGGGGGCAGCCCATCTATCGGAGGCCTGCCAGATATGTGCGGCCTTCAACCCTCGGGCACTCAGGGACAGGAAGAACAAGCTGATCCTGGCGGGAAAACTTCCCCAGGAATCAGCTTCTTCTTCCTCTCCCAGCCGGGTTCAAGCTACTACTGTAGCTTCGGCGCCGGCTACTCCATTAGCTGTACCTGGGACTCAACCTCCCTTATCAGGTACCAGCTCTGTGGAATCTAGTGCTTCTTCCCACCGGGAGAAGAACCACAAGGACAGAGACTGTCACAAATCAAAAAGGCGGGCCGAGTCTCATCCCTCTGCTCTGCCTGAGAAAATCCTGAAGTCCCCTGTGAGGGTCTCCGGATCCTCGTCTCCTCGTCCTCTCAGCTCCGTTCACCTTCTTTTTCTCCGGAGCCGGAGGAAGAGGATAGGTCTCTCTCTGTCTTCGAGGCGGCCCTCCCGGCCCGCCTCGACTACCTCTTCACAATCTACTCTAAGCATCTCCGAAGCAGACATGGATCGGATGATGCGAAGATTCCTGCAGCCCCAGAAGCAGATGGGGATGCTCTTGCCTCTTCCTCCCCCCCCCCCTTTGGGAGGGAGTGCAGCCCCCATTTTTGCCCCGATCGCTCCTTCTCCGACCCGTTTTCGGGTCTCGGAGTTGTCGGATCCAGGCCTTTTCGGACCTGGGGGTACGTCTGCGCCGATAGCAGCTGTGTCTTAGACGCCGACTATACCTTCGAGCTTATCTGATCAGAGCTCTCGGGGCCGAGGGTTGAGCATCGGATCAGAGGGGGTGGTTGTGTCTTCGGCGCCGATTGGGTCGGAGCGCACCACTACCTCTGGTCTGATTGCTTCAGCTCCGACCCCGATCCTATCCTCGGAGCCAGGGAGGTTACTTTCTCAGGCTGGGGACAGTGAGTCTCCCTCAGCTTTTGAGGTAGTGGAGAGGGTACTGTCGAGGTCATCCTGGTCCCCGACCGGGCCTTCGGATCCACCCGTGCCCCCACTGTATCAGGGTCTGTCTTCGATCATCCGTCCATCTGGACAGCCTGCCCAAGCCCTCCAGTTGGTTCCTATGGAGGAACACCACCCTGCGGACGAGCCCTCTTCGGACAGTCCCGCTGAAGAGGCGCCTCGGAAGCATCTGTGCAAAAGGAGGCACCTGGACTCCCCTGAGTCCATTACCACGGATACGGATTTGGATGATACGGAGGGCTCCCCAAGGTCACCCCCTGAAGGTGTCTCCTTTGGAGACATCATGGAAATGTTGCGTACAAGAGGGGGTTGGTCTGCCCAAAAGCCCTCCCTGGACGAGTCTGTATTTCTGGAGGCCTTTGAGGCAGGCCCATCTACCTCCTGGGTGCCCCCCCCCCCCAGCCGACCCCTTGGTGGATCTAATTACCACCAGGGCTTGGAAAGAGCCCGACACCATGGAGCCTATCCCTAGACGCCCTGACAAGGTCCTCAGCCCTCCCTCTGATAGACCTTCTTGGTTCAAAGGCGCGCCGGTTGATGCTATGTTGGTGGCGGCGGCCACTAGGAAAGAACTTGCCCAGGAAAGTTCTTCGGTCCATCCGCCAGACGAGCATTGGACCGTATTGGGAAGCGGATGTTTGCTTCAGCGGCCTTTGCCATAAGGTCGCTGAACTACATGGCACACACCATTAGGCTACAGCGTGACTTGAGGAATACGCTGCAGCCCCTCCGGAGTCCATGTCTGTCCCAGACAAAAAGGTTTTTGAGACTCTAATGGCTGCTCTAAAGTCCATATCAAATACATCAATGCAGCTTCTTTCCCATGCCACGGAAGGAGCCGCTAGAGCTAGCGGAGCTGGAGTGGTCTTGCGACGTCACTCCTGGCTCCGCCTTTGCAACTTCACGGAACCCTTTAAGGCGTCCTTCGCGAACGCCCCTTATGACTGTTCGGCCTTATTTGGCTCAACAGTTCACGAGACGCTAGTCCAAAGCGAAAAGGATGGGAAGACGCTGTCTGAGTCCGCTTCTCTAGCCCCCAAAGATCCTTCTCCAGGAATCAGAGAGGGCAAAAGAAGCTGTGGTTCCGTAAATCTCAGCAATGCCGTTCCTGCTGCGGACAACTCGTCCTCTAGAGGCAGAGGACAAGGTGGACGCCGGCCCAGAGGCAGAGGGGGGGGCCGTGTAACTTCGGGTCTAGAGAACCTTTCTCGGACAGACCCGCGCAACAGCCCTAAGGGCTTGCCCGACTGTCCCTCTCTGGAGGCAGTCGGGGGGCGATTATCGGAGCACCTGTCAAACTGGGAGTCCATTACAAAGGATCGATGGGTACTCCAGATTATATCCAGAGGTTACACTATACCGTTCACACCCCCCCCCCCCAAACCCAAACTTCTCCCCGATGTTCCACCCCATCAGAGGAAGTCCGCAGCTCTGGAAATTTCAGAGTTACTAAGAAAAAGAGCCATCCAGCCCGTCCCCCCAGATCAGTCCGGATTGGGTTATTACTCCAGGTTCTTCTTGGTGCCAAAGAAAACGGGGGACCTCAGACCCATCCTAGACCTCTCGTCCCTGAACCTGTTCATACCCAAGGAAAAGTTCCGGATGGTCACCCTCCAATCTATTCTCCCCCTTCTGCGGGAGGACGACTGGATGTGCTTGTTAGACCTCAAAGATGCGTACTACCATATACTAATGGACAGACTATCCTGGAGGTTCCTCCGCTTCCGGCTCGGAGCCAGTCATTATCAGTTCAGGGTTCTTCCGTTTGGCCTAACCTCAGCCCCCAGAGTGTTTACCAAAGTCATGGCAGTGGTTGCAGCCCACCTGAGACTCCAGGGCATTCAGGTGTTCCCTTACCTAGACGACTGGCTCCTCACCGCCCCCAACAGGCATCTACTGGTTGTGGCGAGAGATTACGCCCTCTCTCTGGCCCATTGTTTGGGCATTTCAGTGAATCTAAGGAAATCCTGCCTGTGCCCCACTCAAGCCCTAGAATTCATAAGGGCCAGGTTGGATACTCGGATCTCCAAAGTGTTTCTTACACCTGTCAGGCTGAACAATTTGTCCCTCCAAATCACAGGCATTCTTCAGAGCCCCGATCCTCCAGCAGAATTAGTCCTGAGGGTGCTAGGGTCTGTCAGCAGCAATCGGCCTTTCTTTTCATGCCCGTCTGCGAATGCGAGTTACAGTGGACTCTCCAGGTCCAATGGTCACCATCGGTACATCCCTTAGACATGCCGATTCCCCTGAGCAGGGCGTGCAGACACTCCCTTCTTTGGTAGTTACGGGCTCAGGAACTCTAAGGGAGACCCTTTGTAATTCCCCCAGTCAAAGCCACGTTTACCACGGATGCTTCTTGCCTTGGGTGGGGTGGGCATTATGCAGGCAAGTCTGTCCAAGGCATGTGTACTTCTCTAGAGACTGCATATCATATCAACGTCCTAGAGATGAGGGCAGTGCTTTTGGCGTTGCAAGCTCTTCATCACCTTCTTCCTCTGGGGACTATTGCAATCCAGACGGACAACATGTCCGTTGTCTGGTATATAAACAAACAGGGAGGGACCAGATCTTACCCCCCGAGTCGAAGCCATGAGAGTGTGGGAATGGGCGATTTCCACAAACCGCTTTCTGTTAGCAACGCACATTCCGGGACGGTCCAACATATTAACGGACAAGTTAAGTCTGGTATTCCTCAGCCCTTACGAGTGGTCTCTGAATCCTTCTGTCGCGAAACAGATATTCCTCAAGTGGGGTCAACCTCGCTGCGACCTTTTCGCTTCTCCCCTAAACACAAAATGCAGCGATTACTTCGCGATAGTTCCCCCCAGAGGGGAATCCCCCAGGGACGCTCTGATTCATGCTTGGCCACCCGGTCTCCTTTATGCGTATCCTCCTCTTCCTCTGATGATGAAATTCATCCAGAAAGCCTGTCTGTTGGGGAGCAGAGTAATTCTCATAGCCCCATTCTGGCCTCGACAAATCTGGTTCCCCTTTCTGCAGTCTGTGTGGCTCCCCCGTGGATTCTGGACCCCAGACCAGACCTAATCTCGCATCCGATGAGATGCCACACTCCGAACCTGGTCAATTCTCCGGCTTATGGCTTGGTTGATCCAGTTCCATTAACGGCTAGGACTCCCGGTATCTCGTCCCCTGTTAAGGCCATTCTGGTGGCAGCTCATAAGCCATCCACCAGAAAGCTCTACAACAGTAAATGGAAACGCTTTTCCATCTGGGCAAAGGAGAAGGAATTGGATCCCTTTACGGTTCCTATTCCCACTATCCTGGACTTCCTGTCCTTTCTTTTTAGACAAGGAGCTAGTGCGTCCACCGTTGAGGTCCAGCTAGCAGCCATCTCTCATCACGTGGGGGATGGCGTAGATTCCTTGGCGTCAGCAAAAATATGCAAGACCTTCTTAAAAGGCGTGTTTCTCTTAAAGCCCCCTATTAAGCCGGCAGTTCCTCCATGGGATCTTACCTTGATCTTACAAGCATTAACAAGACCACCTTTCGAGCCGGCGGCCTCAGTGCCATTGAAATTCTTATCTTGGAAAACGGCCTTTTTGGTCGCTATTACTTCAGCCAAATGAGTCTCAGAATTACAAGCTCTGTGCATTAAGCATCCATACCTTATTTTTCACAAGGATAGAGTGGCCCTCAGGACTAATCCTTCCTTTCTGCCTAAGGTAGCCACAGAGGCTAACATTAATCAGTCTATTAATCTTCCTGTTTTCTTCTCGAATTTCCAAAACAAGGGTGAATACACATTGCACAAATTGGATGTACACAGACAACTACGTTTTTACTTGCATAGGACTAAAGATTTTTGCAAGTCAGACCAGTTGTTTGTTTCTTATGCTAAGTCAGCCATGGGCAAACCAATTTCTAAGGTGACAGTGGCAAATTGGATCTCTCGGTGCATTAGACGGGGATACACTTCATCTGGGAAGCCAGCTCCGGTTTGTGTGCGTGCGCATTCTACTAGATCTGTGGCTACCTTGACGGCTTTTTGGTCTAGAGTTCCGGTAGACAAGATTTGTTCAGCAGCTACCTGGTCCTCTTCCCACACGTTCATTTCTCATTACAAACTGGACATGATTTCCAGAAGTAGGGCTTCCTTTGGCTCCGCGGTGCTTCGGAATATCCTTCCGTAGGGACCACCCAGGGTCTTGGGTAAGCTGGGGACTCTGTCCCACAGGTTGCAGATCAAATGAAGTAACTACTTCAGATAAAGAAGTTATGTACTCACCATAACGTTCCATCTGAGTAGATACTTCATTTGTCTGCAACCACCCCTGCCATCCCCCGAACCTCGGTAAGGTATTGTTCCTTGGAGATTTTTCTCCGTCTTTAGCCTTTAGGGCAAAATAACAGATCTGAGGTAATGTGGTTGGTAGCAAGGGATTATGGGTAGGGGGAGGAGCTAGGAGCTCTGATCTTGGAGCTTGGAAAGCTGCCGGTTCGGATCCGAGGTCGGATCCGACTACCCACAGGTTGCAGAAAAATGAAGTATCTACTCAGATGGAACGTTATGGTGAGTACATAACTTCATTTTTCCCACCATTTCTCCAGCCACCCTGATTGACATGGGCATCCTGAGGCAGTGTAGCAATTACCTTGTGTATACTGACAGCCACTTGCTGCTAAAGCAAAGAGTTATTTGAGGGATGTAACTATACCACAGAATTAGAATAAATCCCCTCCCATAACCGTAAACAAGAGATACAACAGGTTGTCTGCACACACAACTCCCCCCTCACACAAGGTCAAGATACAAACCCATATATATTGAGGCACTCCCTAAGAGCCTACCAAAAGACCAGCATCCTCGGGGGTGCAAACAACTTACACTTACTGGTACACAAACGGAGTTCACCACTACACATTTCAACACACATAACTGTCTCAGCAGTTAAGCCTGCAAGGCAAACACCTCCAAAACCAAATGTTCTGGTCATATTTGACTCGGTAGTGAGACACTCTGATGTCCCCCTCACCAGCTTGAATAAGAAGGCTGCAGTCAGCTGCCTATCGGGTGCCAGGATCTCATTACATATGCACTCAAGTCACTAATCAACAATTACCGTTCTGACTTTGCCATAGTACATGTTGGTGTGAATGACTTTATGTACTTCTCTGGACTATATGAAGACAGACATGACTGAATGCTCAGATTGTCTCCCAGGCAGGTTATGTCCCTAGCCTTGTGCAGCATTCTACCTTTCCCTAAGATAACACACTACAAACAAAACATGATTAAACCAGTTACTGAAATCAGCCACTGGAGTCACTCCAGGGGGATCCAGGGTCTATTAGCCTGGGAAGACATGGTGGCCAGTCTGAAGATAATTGAAGGCTGCCACCTTAGCCAGAATTTTGTAAATAATTCTGTCATTTTGTAAATATATTGTATAAATTAAATATTGATGTAAGCCACAGGTTTGTTCTCTTAAATGTGAAAAGACTACATTGGATTATTGAACTGCAAAAATGTAACCGTGCACTCTGCTGTAAGAAGGATAAGTAAAGCATTTTATGTCAGTCTTTGATGTCAAAATTCTGAGCAGATATGTCTGGATGAAGGAATTCTGCCTGTTTTGAGGCTAGTTAATGGCTAGAATTTCCATGTATAATTTTTTATTGCTGTCCAGTGCAAGATCAAAGGGACTATTGACCTCAATCTGTTAGCTTGGGAACCAGAAAGAAATCATGTAATCTGAAATTAATCAGTGGTGGTTGTCAATTTAAGGAAAGAACGAATGATAGCATTTGTCTTGAGGACGTCCAACATCACCAGCACTGTCTTGTGCTATATGTAAGTAGGATCTTAGACTTCAGTGTTTCTCTGTCTAATCTTTCTAATTCCTACCTATTTCTAAGTGTTTTTCCGTGATGAACTTTTCTACTGCATTTTAAAACATTTCTTGGTAATCTTACTACACAGTGCTAGTCAAGAATTCAAAGAAGTATTATCTTGTGTATTTATTAAATATTTTTAAACCTTTCAACTGTGGCTGTTTTGTGATAATTTAAGCTCCAAGAGTACATTGCATGTATATAGGAATACTGTTCCAAGTCACTTCAGACAAGTTTTGACTTGTTGCACCTACCAATTGTATAATATTGCGGAGTAATAATTGGACACCCTTCATAAGGGCCTTTTGAGTAGCTAATAAATATTAGCTGGGTGGCAGCAGTTATTTCTACCGTATAGTCTGGGTAAAAGGGGCACAGCTGGAGAACCTGTGCCAGCCTTCCCCAGGAGTGTCTGTGTGGTTGTATAAACTCTTATTTCAAGTGTCAGCTACTTGGGCAGGGACACGAAGCATTGGTTGGACAGAGAGGGTGCTGGAGGTTTTAGCTTGCTCATTAGGCTGAGATCTGGACCCTGTAGCTGTGCCAGTGGGGAATCTTATTGGGGACCTGGAGAGAGAGGGAGAAACCAGCCCCAGACTGACTGATCTCTGAGCTCTTGCGGGAAATTTATTGTGTGTATTTATTATCCTTTTCCTATATGGATGCTCCTCACTGGTGTAAGTGGTAAGGATTGAGGGTTCTTGATTGCTGGACAAGTGCATGGGCATGTCACAGTCCACTCTGCTTTGCCAGAGGTGGTCTTTGCCAGTATCTGAAAGCTTTGAAGAGGCAGGTGAAGACCATGTCCAACGCAACAAAATTTCTAATATAAAGAAATCCACTAAAGTCAAGGCCATGTTGCTTAACATTAAGAGCTTAAATAGTACACTGCATTCCCTAGAACTTTTCACCTTGGAAGATACTGATGTTTGTGCAGTCACAAACATCCAGTTCAAGGCTGCTTGAGTACCCCAGCCATACAAGGCCTTTCACATGTTTAGACCCCTGAACAAGTGTGAAAGAACCAAAGGTGGGGGTGTATCCCTTTTCATTAAATCCGAATACACCTCAAGACTGGTACAACTCTCGAGCTTCTCCAGGGTCAAATGACTATAGTTTAAAATACCATTCCACATTATCGCTTGCTACAGTTCCCCCCCCAACATGAACCAGGAGAAGCACACAGACTATCTGAACTTGCTAGAGTCGCTCTGTTACAGCAAAGTACCTTGGACATGGGAGATTTAAACTATATTCTTCCATCAGTTGGACATCTTGCATGAGTACTAACACTTTTGCTACAAGGTTCCTCTACTTTGTCGATTTCAGATGCCCTGGAACAGTTGGTCTGCAGCCCCACTAGGGGCTCAAGTGTCCTGGACCTAGTGCTCCCCAACATGGGGCATCACTGCACTACCCCTGTGTGTTGCCCTCCATGGTAAGGTCAGACCATAAATCTGTCTTGTTTGAACTAAAGATAAAGCCTGGCACCCGCTCAGAAGTTTAAAAAGACATTTTTCCGAAGCAAACTGTCACTTAAGTGATGGAATAAAAAGCTTTAAATGACCTGCCAGCATAGCCAGTAGTGACTCCGATACAGAGAAGTACACAAATACCTTTTTATAGCCACTTAAATGCATTGACTTGGCTGTACAGAACAGGACAACTAGGTATTCCCATAAAAAGTAAGCCACCCTGGGGGACTGTACAAGTTATGCAACAAAATAATTGAACTGATATCTAAGAACAGGAGAGAGCGCTTGCTCTGAGGAAGAATATCCTCCACAGCTTGATTAAGCATTTCATATTATCTTAAGTCCTCCAACAAGGCTAAATTTAGAATCCTTAGCTAAAGACAGTCACAATTCATTCTTTAGCTAGGTCTGAAACCTAAAAGGGAATGCCCGGCTGTGTGGTGAACATGGAGTGGATGGTAGCATTCCTGATGCCAGTCCTCTACCAAGTATATCCAAAGACCAGGTCATACAAGCACGCTCCAATGTCAAAAACATGTTCTCCATGGGACTAAACATCCCTAGCTGCTTAAACAGTCTAAAACATGTCCAACCAAAACCACTCGGCACTAGCCTGAGAACTGGCTTTTTCTTGGCAGAGTGGAGAATAGCAACAGTAATCCCCTTATGCAAATGAGGTCCTTCAACTGATCCTTGGAACTATAGACCCATAACCCTGGCCAGCCTTATTTGCAAGGCCATCATGGACCTTATCCAGAAGGACCTAGGCAACCTTCAAACTATTGACACAACCCAGTTTGGTTTAGTCAAGGGTAGATATTAAACCTGGTGGACTTCTTCGAGAATGTCACCAAAGCCCTGGATGAGGGCAAAACTGTACAGACTGCCTGTCTTAAGGCCTTTGACACAATCCCGCATTCGGGTATTGTAGAGAAACTCTCGCAGCTGGGGACTAACCCATACATTACTAGATGGGTATTGTAGAGAAACTCTCGCAGCTGGGGACTAACCCATACATTACTAGATGGGTAGCCAACTAGCTCACAGCACACACTGTCAAAGTGAGTCCACCTCCACCAGTAGACCTAGTACCAGTGGGGTACCACAAGAATCTATTCTGGACCCTCTGCTGTTTGGAATCTATTTCTCTGAAGTCCAGGTGAATGTAGATGGCCTGTAGCTTACTAAGTTTTCAAATGACAAAAGTGGGCACAATAGTAGAGTCCCCCAACGACAACATATTACAGAAAGGACTGAAACAGGCAAATGATTGGTTCCAAATTCATGGACTAAGACTTGACACACACACACATGCCTCATCACCTTTGGAAAAGTAGCCCTGCTAATCATTATGTAGATGGCACCCATCGAAGCTCAAACTCTGTGGTATGTGCCTTGGGGACACTGGTTGATAGCAACCTAAACTTTGATCACTGTGTCAGAGTAGTGGTAAGAAAAGTGTTCATTGCGCAGCTCATAAATAGACATCGCATCCAAGACTGGGGAGGTTATAACTCTGGTGTACTTGACCCTTATCAGGCTATTGGAGTACAGTGCTCCCTTTTGTGTGCATCTCACTAGACATCTGCAGTAGACCACAGAGGTTCCTAACTTGAACTAGACATCTGCAGTAGACCACAGAGGTTCCTAACTTGAGAATCCAGGGCCACCAAAACATTACATTCATGGAAAGGTTGAAAGCCCCATTACTGTACTCTGTATCATACAGGCAGCTGAGAGGTGACGTGCCTGACCTACTGAGCAGCCTCTGACCCTGCCCTGTGGTCAGTAAGGGTACTAGGATTCTTTACACATCTAGGCCTGTAAAGGTCCTAGGGCCATTAGCCTAATGATTGCCTATGAAACCAAGTATTGAGCAGGTGCTGAGGCTGTATTTCATGACTTCTTAAACTTGGGGGGAGTACCTCCTTCTTCCACCCAGTATAAGCCATGAGAGTCGTGCACAGACTTTAAAAATACTGCTACAGTGCTGTATAGAAACACTGTGTAATGGTAGAAGTTTGAATAGGTCATTGTTGCAGTAACAATGACCTCCCTTAATCTACCCACTCTTGGGGTATCCTGTTCAGGTTTTGCCTTTAGGCTAGGGTGCTTTATTACCTAATTTCTCCACCCTCTCAAAGTTCCAGTGTTAGCTTCCTCCTGCTTTTAATAGTATGTCAAGATTTACGCATGCAACTTTAGGAAGTTAGCCTCTTTACCAAGGCCAGAAAGCTCTGTCTGTGGCATAGACTTATGCTACTCCTTGTACCAGTTTGCTGGCTCTTGCTTGGTGGGTGAGCACCTTACAGAGAAGGATCCTGAATTCCGGGAGGTTGGCCAGGCAGGTGAGACCTTTGTGGGAAAGTTGTACAGATGTTAAGGATACTGCAGCAGTGTTCTATTTTTAACATCTACCATTGTGATATCTTTCCTACAAAGCTGTATTTTATCCTCCCTTACAGTAGGCTTTCATTTTCCCTGTTTCCTGCTGAATGTTTTCTATTTGTTTTCTTTGCTGTGCATTTTGTAATTTTAGTTAGCGAATTGTTAAAAGGAGGAGTCAGAGGAGTTGGTGTAGCTGTGGACTTTCTGGCACTTCTCTTTCAAGGTGGAGCCAGTTACTCCAGTTTTAATATTGGGGAAAATTAATTCTTCCATCACCTCCCTTATACAGGTCAAAGCTTTTCTTAAGGGTACATTTTGTTCCTTCGACCTCTTCTTGAGATACTGCCTCTCCCTGGGATATAACTATTTTGTTATAGGCCTTGACTAGTCCTCCCTTTGAAGTTGCGGCCAAAGTTGACTTAAAATTCTCGACTTGGAAAACTTATTTTTGGTAGCAGTCACCTCAGCTAGGAGGATTTCAGAATTATGTGCCCTGTTTAGTAACCCCCTTATCTGATTTTCCACAAGGGCAGAGTTTCTCTAAGAACTAATCCTTTTCTCCCAAAGCAGGCTTCTGAATCAACTCTAGCAACCTTCCTGTTTTCTTACCAAATTTCTCCATTAAAAGTGAATGTTGCATCTGCTGGATGTACATCAGCAGCTTCATTTTATTTTGAATTTTACTAAATATTAGAAAGTCAATTATTTCTCTCCTTTTTCCTTAGCCAAGCTTAGGAAAAGGGGTTTCTAAAGTAACACTTTCCCACTGGTTAACAGATTGCGCCTCTCATATTTACAGAGAAGGGTTTATCCTACCCAAACCTTCTAAGACTCTATTTACATCTGTGGCCACATCTTCAGCTTTTTTTTCTTCAGGGTATTTGTTTGACATTTGTGTTGCAACGTCTTGGTCCAATGTCCTTTTGTTTCAGTATAAATTGATTTACACTCCTCTGTGAGAGCCTCCTTTGACTTGTTTGTGCTGTGGAATATCCTTCCATGATACCGCCCAAATGTACTGGTAGCTGGGTGCTCTGTTCTATCCCTTGAGGAATGGAAGGACTAAATACGAATCAAAAGTTAGGTACTTTCCACAATGATAGACTTGTTTGCATATAATCTTCCTCAACTGCACTCCATCCATCCCTCGCTTCTTTTTTTTCCCTTGGCTCCTGGATTGACTTCACTGAACTACCTTGGCTTGATCAAGATGTTTTTCGTGTTTCACTGTTGCAGTCATTACATTTGGGTAATCCTGTTGGCAGGTTGGAATTCAGGCTGGCTGAGGGCAGAGTCTTGGGTCCTGCGTCAGCTGCTGTAGCTCCTTCCCTGACGCCAGGTCGGCAGGGGTATAAAAGAACCAGCGGACGCATTTTTCTTCAGTCTTTCTTGCCGGGCGGTGCCAGAAGCAGTTCGCAAGTGCCGGTCGGCCGACTCCTGAGAGTTTCAGATCCGAAGTCTTCAATAAAGCTAAGTACCCCGTTGGGGAAACTTTTTTTTTCTTGTTCCAGACCGATGTCAGAAAAAGTTAATTGTATTTCTTGTGGAAAGCAAATACCTCAAGGATTTTCATTCTTACTGTATTCCTTGCCTAGGCCCTGATCACAACGTTACTGATTTGTGCTAGATTTAACCAACGCACTATTAAGCGTCGGTATGATTTTGCTTTAAACTTTTTTGGACGCTGGTTTAATTATTCTGAAATGTCATCTGATAGCCATCCGACTACCGGAGTTTACAAAAAACGCAAAGAAAAGGATATCGAAAAACAGAGGCCCAAAACAGACGACTAAGCTTCTCCTAAGCCAGTCCTCAGTGAGGTGCTTTCACAGCCTCTGACGCCAGCTACTTGAGTTGCAGGCCGCTACAGACTCCCACTGGATACTCTAGGTATTGGAGCCTCAGGCGCTAATCCCTCAGATGGGTCTGGAGCTGCTGAGCAGGTACCTGCTTTTGAGGGTGTATTCAGACCTAAACATGTTAAATTAAAACGACAGCTTCAAAGGCAAAGACTAAAGCACCTTCTAAAGCAAGGAAACAACCTTGAGCCACATGGACAGGCTTCTATGCCCAAAAAACAGATGCTCAAAATGGCCGAAGACTTTTATGTTGATCAGGGGTTCCCATCCCCCTCCTAAGAGGCCTAGCCAAGGCGCTGACTATGAATCTTCAGATCAGGTTTCTATTTCTTCCGATTCTCTTCAGGTCAGGATTATCCCCCCCATGAGGATTGTGATGCTGAAGAATCCTCCTGAGGACTATTCCTTTGAGGAAACCTTTGCATACCATGAGGGAGCATTTCCGCTGGGAGAGCAAAGATTTTTCAGAATCTAAAAAGAGGCTCTGAGATTTACTACCTCAGCACAGGCCTCTAGCCATTCCACCTGTTAGACATTGTAGATGTATTTTCGGAGTCTAGTCTGACCCCTGATTCCTTACCCCCAGCTCCTGTTAAGCCTGACCGATTATTACAGGGTTCCTGACTCTCTCAAATTTCTTTTTAGAAACCCTGCTGCTGACCCAGAAACTATTTCACAGGGTCCAAAAGGAGTTGAGGCTTCCACTGCAAAAAAACCCAACCCCCTCTGACAGAGATTCACGGGCACTGGGTAGATGGGGAAAAAAGTTTTACACATCTGCAGCTTTGGCTATAAAGACCTTAAACTGTCAGTTTCATATGCTTAAGTATCGGCAACATGTCATGGGATTGCTTAAACAGAAAATGTTAAATTCTGAATGTGCAGAAAACAAGGAAATGCAGGATTTATTGTATGCAGCAGAACAAGTTGGAAAACATACTTTGCCATGTGGTTTTGATTCTTTGAAGGCCTCCTGCAGGGCTGCAGTTACGGGTTCTGTAATTAGGAGGCATGCATGCTTTGTTAAAGGAACAAAATCTGCCTGATCATGTTAAAGTAAAATGACTAGATGCACCTTTACAGCATGATACTTGTTAAGGCAGATGAGGTGTTAAAGAAAATGGAGGACAAAGCTAAATCTATGCAAACTGTCAAAAGATTTGTTTTACCAGTACAGCCACCTAGGTTTAGCAGACACTGGCCTACAAAGAATTGGTCCTTTCCTGTGTCAGACAGACCTCAAAGGGGCAGATCCCAGGCGCAAGGTTCTTATAGGCCCAAGCAATGGGGGGGCTTCTACCTCCAAAGCTGGAGAAGATGGATCACAAAATATACAGAAAACAGTCCCAATGACTTTTGCCTGCCTGCACTAAGCACTTGTCTTCTGGCAGCACCCTTATGGGGAAAATTAGCACTTTTTGCTCAAAATTAGCACATCATAACCCAGGACAAGTGGGTTCTAATTATAGTGTCATAAGGCTACAAGTTCCATTTCTATACTCTGCCAAAGGCAAATGGCTGGCCAGATCTGCCAAAACAAGTCTCATCCCTCATGGACATGGGGGCCATTCAACAAGTACCAGAGCAAGAGCAGGGACAAGGATTTTACTCTACTGTTCTTGGTACCCAGAAAGGTCCCGTATCGACCTCCAGCCCTGGTTCTATCTATTCTGAACACTTTCCTGGATATTCCAAAATTCAAAATGTTGACCTTGCAGCAGCTTCTGCGCATGCTGGGCAAGAATGTTTGGCTTGTTTCTTTAGACCTAAAAGAGGCATACATGCATGTTCCAATCAGACTATCATGCAGAAGATACCCAAGTTTCAAGGCTGGTTCAGTGCATTACCAATTAATTCCTTGCACTGCCCTTTGGCTTATCTACTGTGCCCAGAGTCCTTGCAAAGTGCCTGGCACCAGTAATTGCGTTCTGCAGACAATGAGGAATACAAATATATCCTTACTTGGACGACTGTCTCATTCAAGCAGAGAAAAAGGACATTCTTCTTCAACATCTGGCGTTTGTGAAAAGACTTCTAACGTGCCTAGGGTACACAGTCAGCAAAAAGAAATCAAAACTAGTACCCTCACAAGAGATAATATTCCTGCTTGCAAGCTTGAATACAACTGCCCAGATGGCTCATCTCACGCCAGACAAAGGCAACTGACTACCTATTTCAAAATGTTGGCAACAAAGGCCCAGTTATCTGCAAGAAAAATTCTGCAGGCTTTGGGCTTCATGGCCTCCTGCATCCTACTAATTCCATATGCAAGACTGCATATGAGGAAACTTCAATGGTACCTAAAAAGTGTTTGGGCTCAACATTGCCACAGCCTTGAAAGTCATTACTCTCATTCCCTGCAACAGGAGTCGATGGTGGGCAAAGGCTTGTCACCAGAACAAAGGACAGCCATTCACATTACCTCCAGCCAGGCAGACACTAACAACGGATGCATCAGACTATGCCTGGGGAACCCACATGGCAGGAAGATGCATTCAGGGCACATGGTCCTCAAACCAAATGCATCTACATATCAAACGAAAAGAGATGTTAGCTGTTCAAAATGCACTGACATCCTTTAAGGGCCTACTTTAACCAGAACTACTATTGATAAAGACTGACAACACCACTGTCATGTGGTATATAAACAAGCGGGGGGGGGCACACATTCGTACCCCCTTTGCAGACTAGCCATGACCTTGTGGGACACAGCTTTGACTTACCAAGTACATCTGCAGGCACAGTTCCTGCCAGGAAAGGAAAATACTCTGGCAGACTAAGCAGAAACCTAATGGATCCCCACAAGTGGAAGCTGGATCCACAAGTCTTCAGCATAAGTAAATGGGGATGCCCGGACATAGATCTAGTTGCCTCCCCTCTCAATTACAAACTAAAAAGATTCTGCACAAGGACTTTTCACAGACAAGCATGGGAAGTGGAAGCCCTGTCAGTATATGCCTTTCCTCCGCTGCCTCTCCTCCCCAAGGTGCTCCTAAAGGTCTGACAGGAGAAGCTAAAGATGATACTGTTTGCCACAGACTGGCCACGCCAGTACTGGTATCCAATACTAAGGAACTTATCTCTATACCCAGCTTGGACCTTACCTCAAATACCTCCTACTACTGTCCCAGCAAAACAATCAGATCATGCACAGCCAACTCAGGACATTAAACTTGGCTGCATGGCAGATAATGTAGTCTTACAAAAAACACCACTCGGTAAAGCTGTGATGGATGTTATTTTGGAAGCCAGAAGGCCTAGTACAAGAAAGTCTTATGCAGGAAAATGGAAGAGATTCTGTGCCTGGAACCAGGCACAAGGAAATGATACAGCGGTACCAAATTTTGCAGTACTTAACTGAGATGCTGGACAAAGGCTTATCTTTTTAATCCATTAAAATTCATGCGTCTGCCATTTCGGCTCATTACAATACAGAGCCACCACTTTTTTTTTTTTTTCACCCTTTATTAAGGCAGTACCTCAGAGGAGCCAAAAATTTAAGGCCCCCAAGGAGACTACCAATACCTGCATGGGACCTCAACTATGTCTTGGGAAAACTCACACTGCCTTCTTTTGAGCCAGCTGCTACTGCGGATATGAAGTTTTTATGTTGGAAAATGGCTCTGCTCCTACCAATAACTTCTGCAAGACTAGTTTCAGAGCTACAGGCACTCATGGCTCTGGAACCTTTTATCATGTTTATCCAGACAGGATTTCTCTGAGGACAAACCCAACATTTTATGCCTAAGGTGGTGTCCAGTGTGGCTCTTAACCAAACTATTAATTTGCCAACTTTTTATCCAAATCCACAGAACAATGGGCAGAGAATACTGCATTCTTTGGATGTACACAGCTTAGATTCTACTTGGACAGAACCAAAGTTTTCAGGAAGACTGAGCAATTACTAGTGGCATATGCTGCAGGATCACAAGGAAAGGCCATCTCAAAGCGGACCATTTCAAAGTGGATAGGCCACTGCATTCGTTTCTGCTATTTTCACCATGGCAAGCCAGTGCCTAAGGACATTAGGCCACATTCACCCAGAGCTGCAGCCACTTCAGCAGCCTTTCTCAGGGGAGTACCAACCAAAGACATTTTAGAAGCTGCTACTTGGAGTTCAGTGCACACCTTAAAGCACCATCTGCCACTCTACTCTAAATCCAGGGCAGGCTTTGCCACTGCAGTTCTGCAGGGCCTCATAGTCGCTCCTACTGCTGTTTAGCTCCGGCCTCCTAACCATAGCTTTGAGACTCTACCCAAATGTAATGACTGCAATAGTGAAACACAAAGAACATAGTACAGTTGTGTACACTTACCATAAATGTAGATGTTCGAGTGTATTCACTGTTGCAATCCAGGTTACCCACCCACCATCCCAGTTTTTTCTACTGGAACTTATCTTTCCTTCTCTGATTTATACAACCTATGTGGTGTATTTGCTTGTAGATGAAGGTAAAGTTTATATTGGTGCATGAATTTTATATATAATATATAGTGTGTGTATATGTATGTGTGTATGTATATATGTGTGTGTGTGTCGATGGCTCTCTCCTTTTGGGGGGGGGGCAGCTGACATCTGGGGCAAGAAAAACTGAAGAAAATGGCGTCTACTGCTTCTTTTATACCCCCCGGACGACCTGACATCAGTGAAGAGCCGGCGCAGGACCTATGACTTTGGAATTCAGCCCGACTGAGGGCAACCTGCCAGCAGGATTACCCAAATGTAATGACTGCAACAGTGAATACACTCTAACATCTACATTTATGGTAAGTGTACACAACTGTACTTTTCTCATGTTCCATCAAATAAACGTCTTCGTTTGTACTAAGTTTCGATACTCATACTGCTTGATTGTCCAATATATTGTGGAAAATGTCTGGGATGCTTGCTTGAGTAGTGTAGCATATAATTACGCTGCATAGGTTTTCTGTATGTCATTGTTTCAATACCTTTTACAGGATCTAAACTCAATTTCACGTCCAAAAATTCTATTTCATGACGTGAGCTTTTAACTTGGAATTTCAGGAAGGTAGTTGTCATACTGAAAACGCAATGAAATTGAAGATGTCCTTCAAGAATGCAACTGCAGTCATAACATGTGGGTTGTCCTGCCTCAGGCAGCCCTCGGTCGGCCGGATTCCAAAGTCTAGGTCCGACGTCGGCTGATGTCGCATTTCTCTCAGACGTCAGAGCGGCTGGAGTACATAAGCATCAGCCGACGCCATTTTCTTCAATCTTTCTTGCCGCGTGGTGCCCGAAGCAGAAGCAGTTTGCAAGTGCCGGTTGGTCAGCTCCTGTATTCTACGATACCGAAGTCATCAAAAAAGCTAAGTACCCCGTTGGGGACCTTTTCTTGCCTCAGCCGATGTCAGAAATTACTGAAAGTTAACAATTGTCTTTGTGGTAAACAATACCTCATAAGGATTTCCACTCTTACTGTCTCCCTTGCCTGGGCCCAGACCACGACGTCTCGGCCTGTGTAGCCTGTGCTCGCTTCAACAAGCGCACTCAGGCTCCGGGCGGAGTTCGCTGAAGATTTTTTTGGCGATAATTTTGCTTACACCATGCAGTCGGATCTTCCGACATCGCAAACTCCCAAAAAGCGAAAAGATCGGGACCAACATCCTCGGCCCGCATCTACCACCGACTCCACGCCAAAACCTACCGCGAGTGCTCCGGTTCCCTCTGAGACGGTCTCTCCACCGCTCCGAACCGAAGACACTGCATTACCGACGACTCCGATTCCAGACATTACTCCGCCAGTTATAGATTTTCCTCCGGATACAGAAACCGAGGAAATGCTCGAGACCGTTGCTGTAGACAAGGTCACTCCTGCACGTGGAGCTGCCAGGCCCCCTATGGCCATGTCTATTAAGGCCTACACTAGGGCCAAGGCAGCCAGCAAAACAAAGCATATTACTTCTAAATCCTTACCTCAGCCGACTCCAGAGACACAAATTATGTCCATGGCTGCTGATTTAATTTCCATGATTAGAGGTTCACAGGCCCATCCTGAGAGAGGATCCCAGCCTCCTCCTGATAAAAGGCCCGGGTAGAACCCTCTGACCCTACTCCTTCAGATGAAGATTCTGAGGGCTCTGTCCACTCTGATAGCCAGGAAGAGCTCTTTCAGACCTATGAGGACTCGGATGCAGAAGACTCCATCTCCTCTGCCTCCCCTCCTGAGGATATTTCTTTTGGGGAAGTTCTGCACACCATGAGGGAACATTTCAAGTGGCAAGGTCAGGAATATTCTGATTCCAGGAAACGCCTTAGGACTTTCCTTAAGAAGCCTCAGCACAGGCCCTTGGCTATTCCTCCTGTACTTGATGTTCTGGATGATTTGTATTCTGACTCTAGTGCTACCCCTGATGTCCTTCAAGGATGCATCTGCAGTCCTAACAAATGGGTTGTCCTGCCTCAGGCAGCCCTTCGGTCAGCCGGATTCCAAAGTCTGGGTCTGGCCTCTGCTGATGTCGCACTTCACCCGACGTCATAGCTGCAGTTCAGCGGGTATAAAGGCATCAGCCAACGCCATTTTCCTCAGTCTTTCTTGCCGCGTGGCGCCCGAAGCAGAAGCTGTTTGCAAGTGCCGGTCGGTCAGAACCAGAGATTGCTACTACCGAAGACTTCTAAAAAGCCAAGTACCCCGTTGGGGACTCTTTCTTGCCTTAGCCGATGTCAGAAAAAGTGAATAACTGTTTAACTTGTGGGAAACAAATACCTCATAAAGATTTCCACTCTTACTGCCTACCTTGTTTAGGCCCAGACCACGACGTAGCAGCTTGCCTAGCCTGTGCTTCCTTCAACCGACGGACACTTAGACGTCGGTCGGAGTTTGCAGAGGAGTTTTTCGGCTCCACTTTTGCTTATATCATGCCGTCGGAGACTCCGACTTCACATTTAGCTAAAAAGCGTAAGGAAAAGGACCGACACTCGCGGTCCGCGGTTTCGGCCGAAACTGCGGTTAAGCCAACCGCGAGTGTCTCTGTTTCGGCTGAAACAGAGTCCGCGGTTTTTCCTTCGGCCGAAAGCATGCCTCCTTCTACCGAGGCCTCTTCCAGCATGGCATCTGCTACGGAAAATCCACCAGCTCTTACAGTTTCTCAGGATTTATCAGATACTATCCCCTTAGATGTATCTACTACTGCACGTGGAGCTGCTAGGCCCCCTGCATCCATGTCAATTAAGGCTTTTGCCAGGGCTAAAGCAGCAAAATCGACCAAGACAGTGCCTGCTAAAGCCCCCTCTCACAGGCCTAGTTCTAGTACTCAAATGCTTAGTCTAGCAGAGGATCTCATTTCTTTGATCAGGGGATCCCAGCCTCACCCTGACAGGGCCTCTCACCCCCCCTCCAGAGAAGGGCCTAGAACAGAGCCCCCTGAGCCAGTTTCTACAGATTACTCCTCTGATGATTCAGAAAATACAAACCCTCCAGAAGGCCCTTATTCTCCATATGAGGACTCTGATGCAGAAGACTCAATTCCTTCTGCCTCTCCTCCTGAGGAATTTTCCTTTGGGGAAACCTTGCATGCTATGAGGGAACAATTTCAATGGCAGGGCCAGGATTTTTCAGACTCTAGGAAAAGGCTTAGGACCTTTTTGCATTTGCCACAGCACAGGCCTTTAGCCATTCCTCCAGTACTTACAGTTGTGGATGATGCATTTAATGATGCTTGTACTGCTCCTGATACACTTCCTCCGGCCCCTGCTAAGCCCGACAGATACTACAGGGTTCCGGACACACATTATCATTTGTATAAGGCTCCTTTTGCAGATCCTGAAAGTATTTCACAGGGCCCCAAGGCTGTAGCAGCTACCTCTGCCAAAAACCCCCTCCCCTCTGAAAGGGAATCTAGGGCCTTAGAGAGATGGGGTAAAAAAGTTTATACTTCTGCTACTCTTTCGGCTAGGGCCTTAAACTGTCAATTCCACATGATTCAGTATCAGGAATTTGTTAGATCAGTTAACTAAAAAACTGTCCTCGCCTGAACCTTTAGACCGAAAGTCCCTTCAGGAAATGGTACATAACATTCAGCAGGTCAGTAATCATTCCCTAAAATGCGGCTATGATGCACTGGAGGCTTCCTTTAGATCAGCTATGACTGGTACAGTGATCAGAAGGCATGCATGGTTAATAGAGCAGTCCTTACCAGACCATGTAAAATCAAAGCTCCTAGATGCTCCCATGGATAAACACAATTTGTTTGGCTCCCCCGCACAGCAAGTGCTGAAGAAGGTGGAAGAGAAAGCAAAATCTGTCCAGACAGTCAAGGATTTCTTACAAGTCCAGCCTCCAAGGTTTAGTAGGAACTGGCCTTCCAAGAATTGGTCCTTTCCAGACACCACCAGAGCACAGAGAGGCAGGAATAGGCGCCCAAGAGGCAGAGGTCAATCCAGAGGTGCCTACAGGGGACGTCAGTGGCAGCCTAACAACCAGCGAAGTACTGCCACAGATCCAGCCACTACCACTTCCACAGGACAATCACAGTGACTTGGCTCTGAAACCGCCTACCAGGGAACAACTAGAAGCACCCTTAGGCGGAAAGCTAGCCTTATTTTCAGTAAACTGGCATTACATTACAGGAGACAAATGGATTTTACAGACAATAGACAAAGGTTACAGGTTTCACTTCCATACTCTACCAAGGAAGAGAGGAATGCCAAACCTACCTCCAAATCAAAGGACAAACGCTCTAGAACAAATATACCACTTAATAAGGAATGAGAGCTATAGAAAAGGTACAGTCTATGGAACAAGGGCAAGGATTTTACTCCAGACTTTTCCTGGTGCCAAGAAAGGAAAACCAATGGAGACCTATACTCGACCTGTCCGCTCTGAACACATATCTCATTGTTCCAAAATTCAAGATGCTGACCCTACAGCAGCTTCTTCCCATGCTGGGCAAGGAGTCTTGGCTGGTAACTCTAGATCTCAAGGAGGCATACCTGCACGTCCCCATATGACCAAACTGCAGAAGATACCTCAGATTTCTTGCAGGATCAGAGCATTATCAATTCTCAGCATTGCCTTTTGGCTTATCTACTGCGCCCAGAGTATTCACGAAATGCCTGGCATCAGTAATTGCTCATTGCAGGCTTCAGGGAATTCAAATTTACTCTTACCTGGACGACTGCCTGTTACAAGCGGACAACAAAAACAAATTGACAAAAGATTTGAAAAAGGTCATTCATCTACTGCAAGCCCTGGGATACACAGTCAATATAAAAAAGTCAAGGCTGATACCATCCCAAAGGATAACTTTCTTGGGTGCAGAACTGGACACATCAAATGAAATGGCATCCCTCACAGCAGAAAAGCAGAAGCACCTTCCACTCTATTTCATGGCATTAACAACGCAGAACCAGCTTACAGCAAGGAAAGTCCTGCAAGCTCTGGGTTACATGGCATCCTGCATAATATTGATTCCACATGCCAGACTACACATGAGGAAGTTGCAATGGTTCCTAAGGAATTTATGGTCTCAGCACAAGCACAGCCTGGAAACCCAAATTCCAATAATTCCATGCCTGAAGCAAGAATTCCGATGGTGGGCTCAGGCCTGTCAATTGAACAAAGGACTGCCCTTCCACAGCCCTCAACCAAGCCAGACTATCACCACGGACGCCTCAGACCTCGGTTGGGGGGCACACATGCTGGACAAGTGCATACAAGGCTTATGGACTCAAGACCAGCTAAACCTACACACAAATCAAAAAGAGATGCTGGCAGTAAAACTGGCAATTCAGACATTCAGACCGTTTCTTCAACAGGGTCAATTGCTGATAATGACGGACAACACCACAGTTATGTGGTATATCAACAAACAGGGAGGCACACATTCATATCCTCTATGCCGGATGGCAATGGACCTCTGGAATGTGGCCCTGAGCCTCAACATTCAGCTCCAGGCAATATTTGTGCCAGGAAAAGAAAATATACTAGCAGACATCTTAAGCAGAACAACCACGGATGCCCACGAATGGATGCTGCATCCAGACATCTTCAAATCCATTACAAGGAAATGGGGACTACCAGAAATAGACTTATTCGCATCCCCACACAACCACCAATTGAAAAAATTCTGCACAAGGACATACCACCCACTTGCTTGGAAGGTGGACTCTCTATCTTTCAGTTGGGAAAACCTGACAGCATATGCATTCTCACCTCTTCCTTTGATGCACAAGGTGCTATTGAAGATCAAAGAAGACCACCCAAGGATCATCCTGATAGCTCCAGACTGGCCGAGGCAGCATTGGTACCCATTACTGAGGAGTATGTCTCGGGAACACGCATGGCCTCTACCCCTAGTTCCTTTACTGCTAACACAGAACAACTTCAAAACCCTGCATCCAAACTTGAAAACACTGCAGCTAGCTGCTTGGAACATTGCATAAGACATAACCCAGATTTATCTCAAAGGGTTAAAGACATTATCTTGGAGGCTCGCAGACCCTCAACAAGAAAAACTTATTCAGCAAAATGGAAAAGATATCTCATTTGGAGTGCAGCAAAAGGAGAAAATGTATCACTGGTAAACATAGCTAACATCCTGGAATACTTGGCAGAGCTTTTCCACAATGGTCTGTCCTACTCCTCCATTAAGATTCATGCGTCAGCTATTTCAGCAGAATACAACATGGATCCTCCAGTCTTCTCTCATCCTCTACTCAGGCAGTTTCTGAGAGGAATTAAAAATGTAAAGCCACCAAGGAAGCCACCATTGCCTACATGGGACTTGAACTTTGTGCTAGAAAAGTTGACACCCCCCCCCCCCCCCTTTTGAACCAGCAGCAACAGCGGAATTACAGTACTTATGGAAAACTGCTTTCCTGCTTGCAATCACTTCAGCAAGAAGGGTTTCTGAATTACAGGCATTAATGGCAGTACAGCCCTTCCTTATCTTCCATCAGGATAGAGTGTCCATGAGAACTAACCCTACTTTTATGCCAAAGGTGGTCTCCAGGGTATCTTTAAACCAAGCAATCCACCTACCTACATTCTTCCCCAACCCACAGAACAGGGGGGAAAGACTACTACATACCTTGGATGTGCATAGGCAATTGCGCTACTACCTGGACAGAACCAAGAACAATAGAAAAACTGACCAACTTCTGGTAGCATATGCAACAGGAATGGAAGGAAAAGCAATTTCAAAACAGACAATCTCAAAATGGATAGGAAATTGCATTAGATTTTGTTACTCTTATCGTGGAAAGACAACTCCAGAAAACATCAGACCTCACTCCACAAGGGCTACAGCCACTACTACAGCTTTTTTACAAGGAGTGGCTACCAAAGACATTTTAGAGGCTGCTACTTGGAGCTCCGTGCATACATTTGCCAAGCATTATAATCTACCCTTATACTCCAGATCCCGAGCAGGTTTTGCCACTGCTGTTTTGCAAGGGATCTTAACCACACCATAATCTTGTTACTGCCTCCTCCCCCAGTTTGGCTATGGTATTCTAGCCATTTGTTAGGACTGCAGATGCATCCTTGAAGGACATAGTACAGTTTTGTACCTACCATAAATGTAGATGTCAGAGAGGTATGCATCTGCAGTCAGGATTACCCACCCTCCTTCCCCTCTGTGGTACTCCTAGGGTATTTGCCCATCTTGTAGCTAGCTGGGGGAATCTATTATGGTGTATTTGTTTGTATATATGTATATACATGTTTATTTCTATTTGCTCTCTGTTTGGAAACATTTGCATTTATCCAAATTTAGCCTTCCTAGAGGGCTCCTGGCATCTGGGGCAAGAAACACTGAGGAAAATGGCGTCGGCTGATGCCTTTATACCCGCTGAACTGCAGCTATGACATCGGGTGAAGTGCGACATCAGCCGAGGCCAGACCCAGACTTTGGAATCCGGCCGACCGAAGGGCTGCCTGAGGCAGGACAACCCATTTGTTAGGACTGCAGATGCATACCTCTCGAACATCTACATTTATGGTAGGTACAAAACTGTACTATTCTCTTCCTCCTGCTCCAGCCAAGCCAGACAGGTATTACAGGGTCCCAGAAACTCATTCCCATTTATTCAGGGCCCATACTGCTGATTTGGAAACTATTTCACAGGGGCCTAAAGGAGTTTCAGCCTCCACCTCAAAAAATCCTTTGCCCTCCAACAGGGAAGCTAGGTCATTAGAGAGATGGGGCAAAAAGGTTTACACATCCACTACCTTATCTATGAGAGCTTTAAATTGCCTTTTTCATATGTTACAATATCAGGATTATCTGTTAGAAGATTTACAAAAAACATTAGCCACTCCTGATCCTTTAGACAGGAAGACTTTGCAGGAAGCTGTACATAACACTCAGCAAGTAAGCAATCACTTCCTGCAGTGTGGATATGATGCACTGGAAGCTTCATGTAGGGCAGCTATGACAGGGGCAGTCATTCGTAGACATGCTTGGTTAAAAGATCAACCTCTACCAGATCATGTTAAAGCAAAACTTCTGGATGCACCTTTGGAAAAGAACAAGCTTTTTGGTACAAATGCTAAGGATGTGTTAAAGACCATCGAAGAAAAAGCAAAATCAGTTCAGACTGTGAAAGATTTCCTCTATCACCGCCTACCAGGGAACAACTAGAAGCTCCCTTGGGCGGGAAATTATCTCTGTTTGCAGAAAACTGGCACAGACTGACAAAGGACAAATGGATTTTGGACATTATAGACCGAGGGTACAGGTTTCATTTTCATATCTTACCAAGAAAACAAGGCATGCCAAACCTTCCACAAAATCAGAGGGCAGAGGCTATCGAGCAAATCACTCTGCTGACTCGGATGAAAGCAATAGAAAGAGTTCCACAACAAGAACAAGACCAGGGGTTTTACTCAAGACTGTTCCTTGTTCCAAGAAAAGAATCTCAATGGAGACCAATACTGGACTTGTCCGCTTTAAACACCCTTCTCATAGTACCAAAGTTCAAAATGCTGACTCTACAGCAACTCCTTCCCATGCTGGGCAAGGGGTCGTGGCTGATGCCTCTGGACCTCAAGGAGGCATACCTGCATGTCCCTATCAGACACAGCTGCAGAAGATACCTCCGATTTCTTGCAGGGCCAGAGCATTATCAATTCTCAGCATTGCCATTTGGCTTATCTACTGCGCCCAGAGTATTTACAAAATGCCTGGCTTCATTGCAGGCTCCAGGGTATACAAATTTACCCGTACCTGGACGACTGCCTCATACAAGCGGACGACAAATTGATGTTGACAAAAAACCTGGATTATGTCATACGATTACTTCAAGCTCTGGGATACAGTCAACTTCCAAAAGTCAAGACTGCAGCCATCCCAGTAAATCTTCTTAGGAGCCAAACTAGACACAGCCTCTCAGATGGCTTACCTGACAGAAGACGAGCAAGACCTGGATTATGTCATACGATTACTTCAAGTTCTGGGATACACAGTCAACTTCCAAAAGTCAAGACTGCAGCCATCCCAGCAAATCTTCTTAGGAGCCAAACTAGACACAGCCTCTCAGATGGCTTACCTGACAGAAGACAAGCAAGAGAAGTTAACTCATTTCAGAGGTTTAGCAAAACTCACCCAGATGACTGCAAGGAGATTCCTACAGGCCCTGGGTTACATGGCATCTTGCATTCTCCTGGTTCCATTAGCAAAACTCACCCAGATGACTGCAAGGAGATTCCTACAGGCCCTGGGTTACATGGCATCTTGCATTCTCCTGGTTCCATTAGCAAGACTACACATGAGAGCTTCAATGGTACCTAAAAAGCATTTGGTCTCAACACAGCAACAACTTGGAGACAATCATACCTCTCATTCCATGCCTACAAAAGGAATTCCTATGGTGGGCCTCGGTGAGCCAGGCAAACACAGGTATGTCATTCAAAAAACCACAGATAACACAGACCATGACTACAGACGCCTCAGACCTTGGATGGGGGGCGCACATGGAAGGCAGGTGTATACAAGGACAATGGTCTCCAAAGGAAACACATCTGCATATAAACCAAAAGGAAATGCTGGCAATGATGCATGCCATCGAGGCCTTTCAACACCAACTCCAGCAAGGCCATTTACTGATACGGGCAGACAACACCACTGTGATGTGGTACATAAACAAGCAAGGGGGAACCCACTCTTACCCCCTTTGCAGACTGACAATGCAGCTATGGGAGAAATCACTGAGCCTAAACATCCAGTTACAATCCCAGTTTGTTCCAGGAAAAGACAATGTGTTGGCGGACAGCCTAAACAGGAATTTCACAGATCCACACTAGTGGAGGTTACATCCCAAGGCCTTCAGACAACTCACTTCGACATGGGGCAAGCCAGAAGTGGACCTATTTGCCTCGCACCTCAACCATCTTCTACCAAAATTCTGCACAAGGACATACCATCCAAAAGCTTGGAAAATAGATGCCCTCTCATTCAACTGGAACTCCCTAGCAATCTATGCATTCCCTCCTCTGCCACTGATGACCTCAGTATTACTAAAGATCAAAGCAAAGAAACCCAAGGGAATCATAATAGCTCCGGACTGGCCAAGACAACACTGGTACCCACTACTACGGAGCATATGTCACACCAGGAGGTGGGCCCTTCCTCAGTGGCCTCTACTTTTGACTCAACACAATTTCGAAACACTGCATCCAAATCTTCAGACACTGCAGCTAACAGCCTGGGAGATCCCATAAATAACTCCAGCTTATCTCTCTCCAAGGAAGTTCAGCGGATACTAACAGAGGCTCGAAGACCATCCACCAGAAAGGTTTACTTAGCAAAGTGGAAAAGATTCAGCAATTGGAATACCAGCAAGGGACATGATGCATCATTGTTGAACATCCCACTCATCTTGGAATATTTGGCAGATATGCTAAAGAACGGCCTCTCATATTCTTCCATAAAGATACATGCATCTGCTATTTCAGCAAGATACACCACTGATCCTCCTGTTTTTTCGCACCACTTACTAAGGCAATTCCTCAGGGGAATCGAGAACATTTAAGCCACCAAGAAAGGCCCCAGTGCCAGCCTGGGAACTCAATTTTGTCTTAGAAAAACTGACTTTACCTCCATTTGAGCCAGCAGCTTCAGTTGACTTGCAATTTCTCTCATGGAAGACAGCTTTCCTGTTGGCAATTACCTCAGCAAGAAGGGTTTCGGAGCTACAGGCCCTAATGGCAATACCACCCTTTATTATTTTTCAGAGACAGGGTTTCATTAAGGACCAACCCTACTTTTATGCCAAAGGTGGTATCTAGGGTTTCTTTAAATCAAGCCATTCATCTGCCTGCTTTCTTCCCCAATCCTGAGAATAAGGGGGAAAGACTGTTGCATACCTTGGACATTCACAGACAACTTCGATACTACCTGGACAGAACCAAGGCCAGTAGGAAGTCTGAACAACTTTTTGTAGCTTACGCCCCTGCAGTCCAAGGAAAAGCAATTTTCAAAACAGACTATTCCTAAATGGATTGGACATTGCATCAGATTCTGTTATTGCTTTCATGGAAAGACTGTTCCAGCCAATGTCAGACCACATTCCACCAGAGCTACAGCCACCTCTACAGCATTCTTAAGGGGGGTGCCTACCAAGGACATTCTAGAAGCTGCTACATGGAGCTCCGTGCATACATTCTCCAAACACTACAATCTCCCTCTATACTCCAGATCCAGAGCAGGCTTTGCTTCGGCAGTCCTGCAGGGTTTGATTGCCACACCATCTTTTTCCTAGAGCATTCCTCCTCCCCCAGCTAAGCTATGGTATTCTACCCACATGTTATAACTGCAGTTGCATTCTTGAAGGACATAGTACAGTTTTGTACCTACCATAAATGTAGATGTCCGATAGACATGCAACTGCAGTCGGATTTTCCCTCCCTCCATACCCCCCTATGCCTAGGGTCCACTCCTATCCCTGTTACTCTTAGCTGGGGATATCTGTTATGGTGTATTTGTGTTATTGCTTATTTATTTGTCTGGAATCCTGTTTTTGTCCTCCAATTGGATTACAGCCTTCCTTGGAGGGCACCTGGCATCTGGGGCAAGAAACGCTGAAGAAAATGGCGTCTGCTGATGCTTATGTACTCCAGCCGCTCTGACGTCGGAGAGAAATGCGACATCAGCCGACGTCGGACCCAGACTTTTGGAATCCGGTCGACCGAAGGCTGCCTGAGGCAGGACAACCCACATGTTATGACTGCAGTTGCATGTCTATCGGACATCTACATTTATGGTAGGTACAAAACTGTACTTTTCACTTCCTTCCCATGGAATAAAGATGATATCCACAAATCTACTATAAAGTAGTAGTTTGTTGGTCCAAGTATTTCTGGTGTCATCCAACCATTCCTTTTGCCATTGAGCAAGTACCAGGGTGGCATAGCTATTGGTGCAGGGGGCTCCCCATTGCTACCCCATGTCTGCCAGTAATAAGTATTGCCATAAGTAAACACATTGTTTTCCAGTACCAATTTTAGTAAACTCCAAATTAATGGGGTATTGTATAGAAATGGACTAGCAAATTTCCGAAAGCCCAATTTTAGTAAACTGCAAATTAATGGGGTATTGTATAGAAATGGACTAGCAAATTTCCGAAAGCCCAACTGTTCTTGTAGAGCCAGCAAACTTCCACTCTAACTGCTGTTTGCATCAAGTATGTTTCAGCTGCTAACAGATTAACAGTTTAAGCAAGCTTCAATTTAAACTGCTGTTTGTAACAGCTCAACAGTTCTTGTAAGAGCTACCAAGCTTCTGCCTAAACTGCTGTTTGTACTGAGTGTTTCAGTTATCTAAGTATTTGAGAGCAAGAGGTGGCACGTTCATTCTTTTTTTCTTGTACATTTAATATTTGTTTGAAATGTATTTAGTGGTGATTTGCCTTTTGTGCTTAGTCATTTTATATGCAAGTAGATTTATATCCAGCCTTGTGTTGCGTGGCTTTGTTTACATGCATGTAAATTGGTTTCAGTTAATTCTTTTGTCTGGTTCATTTTGATTCTTTCTCCTTGACATTAAAAGCCAAAACTGACTTTTGATTGGGTTATGTTTCCCCTGTTAGGAGGGAATTGGCTGATCTGTTGTCACAAGGAGGTGGAGGAGGGATTTCTGAGCTCTAGAAAGCTACCAGCATGGGTTTTTGCAGGCATAGAACCCATGTGCCACTGAGGCGGTGTAAATTCTTAGCACAGTTTGACAAGCCAGCCTGCAGCCCTTGAAGTGTGTGTGTGTGTCTGGATCAGCTGTTTCGCACTATGCCACAAGAATGGAAGTTGTGTTTGGACAGTCTGCTTCTAAGATCCAGAAGAGGTATAAGTGGGAAAACTGATTTCAAGGGGTGATTCAATTTTTTTTTGGCTTGCCTTCAAGTTTAAGGATCCTCAATTAGGGATGAAGCCTTTATAAAAAGCAAAACAAGCAGACTTTGCAGACATCAGGCAAGCAGACATTCCAGAAATGGCAAGATGGGGGCTACCCAGAGATGCAGGGACAGTCCAGTGTGCCAGAATGATTAACGCATGTAACCTGCCTCACCCTGGCTGCTCTTTTAATTCTTCCTCAAAATGTGGTTCTCCATTTTCTTTGTCAACAGATGAGCTTGGATAAAAATGGGTTCAGAGAGTTATCTGGGTACAGATGGCAGTGGGAGTCCCTTCCTCCTTTTTTAGGGGTATTCACTTTTATCCAGCAGATATAACTTCATTCCCCCTCTGAATTCAGCATCTGTTGGCTCAAATGATGGTAGAACCTGCCCCCTCTGTCTGTTTCAGGGAAACATTTTTTACAAGGGTATTTCTGGTACCAAAGAGATGAGCTTTGTGGAGACCAGTCTTTCCTTTCTAGTTTTGTGAAAGTTCCAAAGTTTCAAAATACTATCCTTTCTCAACTCATTACTTTTTTTAGCTAGATTTAAAGGATGCTTAATAGCATTCCAGTAGCTACATATTTCAGATTTTTAGGACTTTGTTTCTGGAGAACGCTTTCAGTTATAAGCATTAACTTCTGGCTCCAAGGGTATTCACAAAGATTGTAGCTCCGGTGGTACCTTTCACTTATTTAGATGACTTGTCTTTGCATTGGTGTTTTTTGCCAAAGTGACTAGAATCTCTCGTTTGGATAAGGAGAGCTCCTTTGCAGACTGGTTTCCACGAGAACATTAAAAAAATTGTGCCTTATTCCATCCCACAGGATAGTATTCTTGGGATGTTCCTGGATACATCTGTTAAGTGTTTTTCTTAGAGGATAAAGTAGATCTATTTCTAGCTATTCTGCATTTTTCCAGTCCATTGTGGACTTCAGCAAAAGTAATTTTTCAAGCTTTTAGGATTTGTGATAGCTAGGATGCTTACAACTCATCAAGCCAACATTACACATGAGAAAGATTCTCAATGGTACCTTAAGTCAGTATGTTCTCAACATCAGCACCCCTTAACTTTTCATGTCCCTGTTTTGGGATTTATTTTAAACAGAACTGCTTTGGTGGAGAGAGCTGTTTTTTTTTTTTTTTTTTTTTTTTTTTTTTTTTTTCCCTGAATCTAGGTCTCCTCCTCCCAAATCCAGTACAATCTGTAGCAGCAGATGTCTTGTGTGTGTGTGTTTTTTTTGGGGTGCTGTGCAGGGTCATTGGAACAAAAAAACACGTCAGAGATGTTGGCAGAAGTAAATGCACTTGTGATCCCTCTACAAGGGATCACAGAAAACACCATAGTGATTTGGTACATAATTGTGTGTGGGGAGGGGGTGTCCAGATCGTACCCTCTGCAGATTCGCCATAGTAGCCTGGGATATAGCAATTCAATACAGTCTTGCTCTATAGGCAACTTGCATTCCACCAGGCAAGCCGAGCAGCACTAGAACAGACGCTCACAAATGGAAATTGAATCGGGGATCTTCCAAGGTTTGATCTGCATAAGAGGAACGTTTAAAACAAACTGGAAAGATTCTGATCTAGGACTCCTTGCAGGCAGGCCTAAAAAAATACATTCTCACTTCTTGAATGGGAGTGTTCATGTACATCTTCCCCCAGGACTCCTTGCAAGCAGGCCTAAACACTACATTCTCACTTCCTTGAATGGGAGTTTTCCTGTACATCTTCCCCCTGATTATCCAGGGTCCTTCTGAAGATTCCAAATGGCACCCCAGAGATCATTGTGGTGACTCCCTTCTGACCCAGGCAACAGTGGCTCTCCTTTCACTTGGAAATGACCAAGGGCAATTATCATGAGCTTCTTCAGACTTTGAACTACAGAAGACATGGTTTGTTAGATATACCTTATCTTGAAGTAATGTCAAATGAATGCATGGATAATTGGTGCCTAAAAGGTTCCACTTCCTAAGGATGTGCCGTAGGTATTAAAGGAGGTTAAAACAATTATTGGCAAATGGAAAATACTCTCCATCTAGTGCAACATCAAGAACAAAGACCATTTTTATGGCTAACATTTCTGTGGTTCTACAATATTTGTAAGAGCTGTAATTCTCTGGCCTCCCTTATTCCTATAATGGAAAAGAAAGTTCAATTTTTGGCCCTTTCGGCATGTCTGCCCATGGATCCAACTCTCTTAATGCACTCATGTCAACCTGTTTTTGAAAGCAGGTGGCTCCTCCTTGAGGTCTTTTTTTTTTTTGTTTTGGAAAACTTAACCTTGTATTGTTTGAACCAGTTCATAGGGCTGGTTTTGAGCCTCTTGACATCCAGCTGAAGTCGGAGCAAATCAATACTGTAAGAGTGAGTTGCAAGTGGTCTTATGGTGGATCAGACTCCTCTCCTTTTTCCACAAAGACAGGGTTTCTTTAACAATGAGTCCATCGTTTATGCCTAAAGTGGTAGTTTACTTAAGCAAGCTATTCATCTCCCGGTCTTATTTCCAGAACCAAAAAATGAGGGAGAGAGAATTCTTCGTACTTTGAATTTGTTTGCATGGACAACTCTGAACTATCTTGACAGAATTAAACCGCTCTGAACTATCTTGACAATTAAACTTTCAGAAATTTTGATAACTTTTTATCATTTCTTGTGGAAGAAAGTGTGTAAAGCAGACAGTTTCAAAATGTTTGTCCTGTGTGATTTTTCTTTATTTCTACCATAAGTCCATTCTGGGCAGGGTCGATGCACATTTCACTAGGGCATTTGGTTTCATCAGTGGCTTTTTTGAAAGAGGTGTACTCTTAATTATTCTACAGGCAGCACCTTTGTCCCACTACATATTTTCATAAGCCACTGCAGTCCAGACCCCTTTTTTAGGTCTAGAGCAGACTTTGTAAGGGCCATTCTCCAGGGGCTCCTGGACCCCCATCCTTCCTTTTCCTAAACTTTCTAAGCTTTATTATTCTGCTTGTATAGCTTGACACAATGATGTAATGAACGTAGTACACTTTTGTGTAAGAAAACTTACCATAATGGTGGATATTCAAAAGGTTCACTGCTACATTAACTCCTCCCTCTCAATCACCTTTTGTTTTTGAATAATTTTCTTTGCTAGGAGTAAGGACATTTTTATTTTATGTTTTTTTTTTTTTTTTGTATACTTAGTGTTAGCATAGGGCTCTAGCCTGCCTTTATTTGGCATGAAAACTCTGAAGGACTCTGCACCCAGACCACACTTTTTTTTTTTTTTTTTTTTTTCCCTCCTTGCTCAAGCTTCCAGCTGTCACTTGTGGAAGGTGCCCTTGAGCCTCGGAAGCTGGCCAGCTGTTTATATCCTTGGCAGGATATAACCCATATAACTTGGGCTACTGCAGCAGTGATCTGTTTGAGCATCTACTTTTTATGGTACGTTTACTTGCCCAGGTGTACTGTACTTGGTATTGTCACAGCTAAAAGAATCCCAGAAATAGTGGTCCTTGTATCCACAGACCCACTTTTTTAATGTTCCATCTTGGCAGGATCAGTCTTGGAACCAATCCTGAATTTATGCCAAAAGTAGTGACTTTAGTTCAGTCAGCCAAGCTAGTCAGCTGTTGTCTGCTAACCCCAGAAAAATGAGAAGATAATTTATTCATATTAAACAGACAGCTGAGATCTTAAAGAGTCTGACTCAGGATGGAAAGTCAAACAGCTTAAAACCATATCTGAATTCAAGGGACAGTCTTCAGTTTCTTCATGACTAGCCCATTGCATTACTTTTTGTTGCTCTTAACATGGGGAAATGATTGATGGGGAATGAGAGGTCACAGCACTGGATTCACTGCAGCTGTTGACTTTTTTTCTCAGGAGGCAGATGCTTGAGACTACCCAGTCTTCAGTGTGGATTTTCTGCAAATGCTATGGGCTGGATGTCACTTCAGGACAAAGGCTGTATTTGCTGCTGTTGCTGTTCTGTAAGGCTTGTTGAAGCCTAACTACTGTCTGCTTCCCATCCTTTGTGAGCTCTGGGAATCATTCCAGTAGTAAGGACGGCTGCAGCAGTGATCTGTAAAAAGAACCTAGCACAACTTGTGTAAAAACTTGCAGTAATGATGCACATATGACTAGCTCTGTTTTTGCAGTACATGTTCCCTTGTACTGTCCCCTTTTGCTTTCCTCATGTGTTCTGAAGTTTGTGATACCCCTACCCCTGTGCAGCTAGTCTCGTCCCCTTCTTCCCTCTAAACGCCTCTGGCCTGCTGAGGTCTCTTCAAAGAGTCTGTTTGCTGTATTAGCTTGGCCCATATAATGCATATTTATTACTACTTTTTTACAGCCTTTAGAGCTGGTACTGTCCGGTGTATGTTCCTAAAAGTCTAAAATGGTATGCATTTTTCAGCTTGGTACAGGGTGCATGTTGACATTACCCAGGGAGTGGATGTGTGCCTGACTTAGGAGGAAGTTTCTGATCTGTTGAAGTTGGGCTCTGATAGTCTACCTTCTATGGTAGATGGGCGTTTGAATTTCCAGTAGTAAGTGCTGCTGTAGCGGTTTTCTATTCAAACATGGTAAGTGCTTACAAAAAAAAGTGCCTAATCGTCCACTTTGGGGAAAAAAACAAAGTACCCACAAACTACCACATGGGTGGTAGTCCCCTAAATACGGAAGACTTAATGAGGGATCTAGGGACCCAAATAGATAGTAATCTTTCCTTTGGTAATCACCTTGCCAAAGTGGTTAGAAAATCCTATGTGGCTCACCTAATCACAAAAGGGTTGGCATCCAGATCAAAAGAGGACATTGTGCCCCTCTACTCATCAGACCCATCAGAGTACAGCGCCCCATTTGGGAGGTACCTTACAAGACACCTGCAACAGCTGGAAAGACCACAGAAGTACCTCGCCAAGAGGATCACTGGCCTCAAACAGATGCCCTATGCAGCTGAAACTCCAGCTGTACTCTGTTGCATACCGCCTACTCAGAGGTGATCTCTGCCTGACCTACAAGGGTATGTCCAACCCAAAATTGGTGGACATGCTCTACCTAAAGCAAACCATATCCCCTCGAGCTCTAGGGATCTAAACCTCACCACAACAGTAAATAGAACGTGCTGGAGGGATGATTCCTGTCCCAGAGACTTCACATGCTTAAGATTCCATTCTACATTAGGCAGAGCTCCTTGCTAGCACTCTTCAAGAGAAACCTTGACGATTGGATGTCAGACTGTTTACCCCGGGGATCACTTCAGTGGCTTTGCTGGACAGAGGCACAGGGAACAAATCTAAGAGGACGGCGAAAGCCAACACATTCTAGCTAGGCTTATAAATGCCTTTGGGCAGATAGCCTAGTAGCTACCTATGAACCTATAATACCCTATCACTACCATCCGGGCTATCGGTACCCATTTTAAAAACATGTCAGGGCAAGCTCTAACCATCTAAGGTAATCCTCATGAATCTGTTCAATAGGTGGGATACTGACATTATTTCCACATTGAGTTGTGTGTTTTCTGCAGTATTTAAAGTTGTTAATCTTCAATGTATTAGACTAACTTTCAGGCAGACTAATGTAGAGTGCAGTGAGAACATTGTAAAATATGGTCCCTAGTACAAGATTCAGTTGGGTAGAAGGACACATGTTCTCTACTACTCTCAAACATTGCAATTGTTCATGTGAATGTTGATGTATGTATACATTCTTCCCATTGATACATTCTGAAGAATGACTTTAAAAGGGTCCATAATTTGGCTAAATTATAGTGGTTTCTGAATTTAATTCATGTTGCCTTGTACTGAGAATGCAAAATAAAACTGAGGAGTTTTAACTACCCAGTTTCTATTGGATCTCTTCTTCAGTGCAGAATATCTGGAAAATAAACCATTCCCACCTAAAGATCCCAACAGTACGTGCTGGACTTTCAAGATTTATACCTGGTATACTTTGCCTGGTCTTACTTTCTGAACTTCGCATAATTTCCAAATGTCATTGAAAGCTGTAGGGCTTTTAAGAAGCAGTTAGTTTTACTGCTGTTAGACTGATGGGTTAGGCAAAGTGGGTGAAATGCATCAGATGTTCTTAGTGTTTCACTGTTGCAGTCATTACAGTTGGGTTATCCTGATGGCAGGCTACCCTCAGTCGGCCTGAATTCCAAAGTCTAGGTCCGGTGTCGGTTGCTGTCGCCTCTTCCCTGACGTCAGTGTGCCAGGGGTATAAAAGATGTAGCAGACGCCATTTTCTTCAGTCTTTCTTGCCGCGCGGTGCCCGAAGCAAAAGCAGTTCGCAAGTGCCGGTCTGCCAACTCCTGAGATTTTCGTGTTCGAATTTCAGATCCGAAGTCTTCACTTAAAAGCTAAGTTCCCCGTTGGGGGAAACTTTTTTTTTTTTTTCCTTGCTCCAGACCGAGGTCAGAAAAAGGTAATTATTTCTTGTGGGAAGCAAATACCTCATGAGGACTTTCATTCTTATTGTATTCCTTGCTTAGGCCCTGACCACTACGTTGCTAGTTGCCGGTTTTGTGCTAGATTTAACCAACGCACTGAGCGTCTGTACGATTTTGCATTTCACTATTTTGGCAGAAGATTTAACTATACAATGTCAGATAGCCATCAGACTACCAGAATTCACAAGAAACACAAAGACAGGCATCTGAGGTCCAAAACTGACTAGGCTTTTTCTAAGCCAGTCGCCAGTTCGCTGGTTCTCAGTGAGGCGCTTTCGCAGTCCCTGACACCTGCTACTTTAGAGCCTCAGGCCTCCTCGGACTCCCACGTGGAGTCGACTAGGCCGCAGGAAACTCAAGGTATTGGAACCTCGGAAACTATTCCCTCAGATGGGTCTGGAGCCGCTGAGCAGGCATCGGCTTCTGAGGGTGTTTTTCAGGCCTACACAGTTGTATGTTAAAACGACTTCAGCTTCAAAGGCAAAGACTAAAGCACCTCTAAAGACAAAGAAACAAGTACAACAGCCCCATGGACAGGCCTCCATGCCTAAAAAGATGCTCAAAATGGCCGAAGACCTAATTACTTTGATCAGGGGTTCCCATCCCCCTCCTAATAAGAGGCCTAGGCAAGAGACAGAATATGAATCTTCAGATAAGGTTTCCATTTCTTCTGATTCCTCTTCTGATCAGGAATACTCCCTTCCTCCCTATGAGGATTCTGATGCTGAAGAATCTATCCCTTCAGCTTCTCCTCCTGAGGATTATTCTTTTGGGGAAACTCTGCATACCATGAGGGAGCATTTCCACTGGGAGAACCAAGATTATTCAGAATCTAAGAAAAGGCTTGGACTTCCTTTTACTACCTCAGCACAGGCCCCTTGCTATTCCACCAGTGCTAGACATTGTAGATGTATTTTCAGAGTCCAGTCTGACTCCTGACTCTCTACCTCCAGCTCCTGTTAAGCCGGACAGATATCCAGCTCCTGTTAAGCCGGACAGATACTACAGGGTTCCTGATTCTCATAAATTCCTTTTCAAAAACCCTGCTGTTGACCCCAAAACTATCTCTCAGGGTCCCAAAGGGGTCAAGGCTTCCACTGCAAAAAAACCCTACTCCCTCTGACAGGGATTCAGCACTGGACAGATGGGGAAAAAAGATTTACACTTCTGCTACTTTGGCTGTAAGGGCTTTAAATTGTCAGTTTCATATGCTCAAATAGCATTATATTATGTCACTGCTTAAACAGAAAATGTTGATAAATTCTGAATGTGCAGAAAGCAAAGAAATGCAGGATTTATTGCATGCAGCTGAACTAGTTGGAAAGCATACTTTACAATGTGGTTTTGATTCTCTGGAGGCCTCCTGCAGGGCCGCAGTTACGGGTTCTGTCATTAGGAGGCATGCTTGGTTAAAGGAACAAAATCTACCTGATCATGTTAAGGCAAAATTATTAGATGCTCCATTACAGCATGATGCTTTGTTTAGTGTTAAAGCGATAGAGGGGTTAAAGAAAATGGAGGACAAAGCTAAATCCTATGCAAACAGTCAAGGATTTCTTACAGGTACAGCCACCAAGATTTACCAGACACTGGCCTACAAAGAATTGGTCCTTTCCAGTGTCAGACAGGACACAAAGGGGCAGATAGACACCCTAGAGGCAGATCCCAGCCCCAAGGTTTGTACAGGTCTAAACAATGGGGTGCTTCTACCTCCAAAAGTGGAGAAGACTAATCACAGCCATACAGGAAACGGTCCCAATGACTTCCCCCTGCCTGCGCCAAGCACTTATCTTCTGGCAGCACCTTTTAGGGGGAAAGCTAGCACTTTTTTTCTCAAAATTGGCGCATAATAACCCAGGGCAAATGGGTCTTAAATAGTGTCACAAGGCTACAAGTTTCACTACCATACTCTGCCAAGGGCAAACGGTTGGCCAGACCTGCCAAAACATCAATGGGCAGAGGCACAAAAACAAGTCTCATCCCCTCATGGGCATAAGGGCCATTCAGCAAGTACCAGAGCAAGTGCAGGGACAAGGATTCTATTCAAGACTGTTCTTGGTACCCAGAAAGGACAAAGCCTGGAGACCAATACTGGACCTATCTATTCTAAACACATATCTGGATATTCCTAAATTCAAAATGTTGACTCTATAGCACCTTCTGCCTGTGTTTGGCAAGAAGGCTTGGCTTGTGACTTTAGATCTAAAAGAGGCATACCTGCATGTCCCAATCAGACAAACGTGCAGAAGATGCCTCTGATTCAAAACTGGCTCAATGCACTACCAATTCTCTGCACTGCCCTTTGGCTTATCTACTGTGCCCAGGGTCTTCACAGTGCCTGGCACCAGTAATTGCATTCTGCAGACAAAGAGAAATACAAATATATCCTTACTTGGACGACTGCCTCATTCAAGCAGAGAACATGGACATTCTACTACAGCATCTGGCGTTTGTAAAGAGATTACTACCATGCCTAGGGTACACAGTCAACGAACAGAAATCAAAACTAGTACCCCCTCAAGAGATAATATTCCTGGGTGCAAGCTTAAATACAACTGCCCAGATGGCTTATCTCATGCCAGACAAGGGCAACTTGACTACCTGTTTCAAAATGTTGGCAACAGAGGCCCAGTTATCTGCAAGAAAAATTCTGCAGGCTTTGGGCTTCATGGCATCCTGCATTCTACTAATTCCATATGCAAGACGGCATATGAGGAAACTTCAATGATACCTAAAAAGTGTTTGGATTCAACATTGCCACAGCCTGGAAACGATAGTTACTCTCATTCCCTGCCTGCAACAGGAGTTTTGATGGTGGGCAAAGGCCTGTCACCAGAACAAGGGACAGCCATTCACTCTACCCCCTGCCACACTGACATTAACAACGGATGCTTCGGATTATGCTTGGGGAGCCCATATGGCAGGAAGATGTATTCAATGCGCATGGTTCGCAAACCAAATGCATCTACATATCCATCAAAAAGATGCTAGCTGTTCAAAAATGCTCGGACGGCCTTCAAGGACCTACTAAATCCGGGACAACTACTGATAAAAACAGACAATACCACAGTCATGTAGTATATAAACAAGCAGGGAGGCACTCATTCTTACCCCCTTTGCAGACTGGCCGTGACTTTGTGGAACACAGCATTGACTTGCCAAGTACATCTACAGGCACACAATTCCTGCCAGGAAAGATAAATACTCTGGCAGACTAAGCAGAAACATGGATCCCCACGAGTGGAAATTGGATCCACAAGTCTTCAGCATGGTAACAAGGAAATGGGGATGTCCGGACATAGATCTGTCTGCCTCACCTCACAGCTGCCTCACCTCACAGCTGCCAACTAAAGAGATTCTGCACAAGGACTTTTCACAGACAAGCATGGAAAGTGGATGCCCTATCTTTCAGCTGGAAAAACTTAACAGTATATGCCTTTCCACCTCTGCCTCTCCTCCCCAAGGTACTCCTAAAGGTCAGACAGGAGAAGCCAAAAATGATACTGATTGCCCCAGACTGGCCACACCAGTACTGGTATCCAATCCTAGGGAACTTGTCTCAATGCCCTGCCTGGACCTTACCTCAAGTGCCTCATCTACTGTCCCAGTAGAACAATCGGATCCTGCACAGCCAACTCAAGACCTTAAATCTGGCAGCATGGCGGATAATGTAGTCCTACAAAACACACCTCTTACTAAAGTGGTGATGGATGTCATTTTGGAGGCGAGGAGGCCTAGTACTAGAAAATATTATGCTGGAAAATGGAAGATTCTGTGCTTGGAACCAGGCACAAGGAATTGACACAGCTGTAGCAAATATTCCTCAGATTTTGCAATACTTGACTGAGATGCTGGACAAAGGCCTATTCTTTTCATCTATAAAAATTTATGCCTCTGCCGTCTTGGCTCATTACAATACAGAGCCACCAATCTTTTCTCATCCTTTATTAAGGCAGTACCTCAGAGGGGCCAAAAATGGTAAGGCCAATACCTGCATGGGACCTCAGTTATGTCTTAGAAAAACTCACCCTGCCTCCTTTTGAGCCAGCTGCGCTGATATAAAGTTTTTGTCTTGGAAAACAGCTCTGTTCTTAGCATTAACTTTTGCAAGACGAGTCTCCGCTACAGGCAGTCATGGCTGTGGAACCTTTTATCATTTTTTTATCCAGGCAGGGTTTCTCTGAGGTCAAACCTGACATTTATGCCTAAGGTAGTGTCCAGTCTGGCCCTTAACCAAACTATTCATTTGCCTACCTTTTATCCAAGCCCACAGAATAAGGGGGAGAGAATTCTGCATTCTTTGGACATGCACAGACAGTTGCGCTTTTGTATGAACAGAACCAAAGCTTTCAGAAAGACAGAGCAATTACTAGTTGCATATGCTGCAGGATCACAAGGAAATGCCATCTCAAAGCAGACCATTTCAAAGTGGATAGGTCACTGCATTTGTTTCTGCTATTTACAACATGGCAAGCCAGTACCTAAGGGCATCAGGCCCCATTCAACCAGAGCAGCAGCCACTTCAGCAGCCTTCCTCGGGGGAGTACCAACCAAAGATATTTTAGAAGCTGCTACTTGGAGTTCAGTGCACACCTTCACAAAGCACCATCACTTACCACTCTACTCTAAATCCAGGGCAGGCTTTGCCACTGCAGTTCTGCAGGGCCTAATAGCCGCTCCTAATTTTATTTAGCTCCAGCCTCCCAACCTTAGCTTTGGGATTCAACCCAATTGTAATGACTGCAACAGTGAAACACTAAGAACATAGTACAGTTGTGTACACTTACCATAAATGTAGATGTTCGAGTGTATTCACTGTTGCAGTCCAGGTTACCCACCCGCCATCCCCCATTTCTTTGCTGGAACTTATCTGTACTTCTCTATTCTATACAACCTATGTGGTGTATTTGCTTGTAGATGAAGGCAAAATATTTACTTTGGTGCATGCATGTTTTACTGACATTTTTAGCCTACCCCTTTTGGGGGCACCTGACATCTGGGGCAAGAAAAACTGAAGAAAATGGCGTCGGCTGCATCTTTTATACCCCTGGCGCACTGACGTCAGGGAAGAGGCGACAGTAACAGACGTCTGACCTAGACTTTGGAATTCAGGCCGACTGAGGGTAGCCTGCCAGCAGGATAACCCAATTGTAATGACTGCAACAGTGAATACACTCTAACATCTACATTTATGGTAAGTGTACACAACTGTACTTTTTCATAGCTGAAGTCTTGGTAGCTGTGGTTAGAATTTCAGGTCTGCCTCTGAAATTTGTCTTCACCCTGAAACTGCCCTTAGGTTATATAATGTCTGTAATTTAACAGTAAAATAAAAATTCAGCAAAGTAAACTGCCAGAATTGTATGCACCTTAAGCAGGTACTACTGTCTGCTAAGGCAGTGACTGCCTCCTAAACATCTGTATCTGATTTATAAAAATCACGTGTTTATTTCTACTGAAAGAACATGATCCTACTATCTCAGGTGGCAGTTTGTGGGTCCACCTTGGGAACTGTGCTATCTAGGATACTTTTGAAGTTTTACATACACACTGCACATTTACTTCCTTGGAAAAGGTATGTTTATTTTATAGTCCGTGTTCCTGTCTGTTCAGCTTGCAAAAACCCCAAATGCTGACACATTTTGGTGGTGGTCATATTTTCTTAATTTGTGGTCTGAAACTGGTACCCAAGTGAGGCATATTCATTTCATTCAGAATAGATTGATTTGACATCAATCTTTTTTTATTAATAAATCTTAACTTGAATAGATCATATAAAGGCTGCCAATTAAGTGTCACTTGCAGTATGGTAATATGGTAGTTTGTCCACTCTCCAAAAAGTAGCTTTCGCCACATTGCTTCTGCACAAAAGATACCTTAATGATTATAAATTCTCTAACAAATTTAGAAATAAACTTGACTTGAGAAATTTGTGGAAAATCTTTTTATTTAAATTGTTTCTGCAGATGGCATCTCAGGAGTAACCACTGCTGCTAAGCCCAGTTTGCCGCCTGACTTGATGAGCATCCCCCCTTTTATGCCATGTTAGCTCTATCTTTCCTGTGCTTTACAGTGCACACCATTCATAGCATTGCAGTAAAGCCTTGTTTGCCCTGATCTGGACCTTTGTTTAGACAACCAGCTCTTTGAGAAGTTTTCTTGTTTTAGATCTGTAGCTTTTACCGGCATAGTGAAGATTTACAGTGTACCATAGAGGTGTCAGGCACTTGGTTATG
>NC_056745.1:1196231417-1196241417 GCF_019279795.1 Protopterus annectens
TGTGTGTGTGTATGTATATATAATATATGTATATGTTTGTGTGTGTGCTAGTAATCTTGTAAGTTAACAAAGCTTGTTTTATTTCTGTCAACATGCCTTACCTGTTTTTGTCTATGGATTATAATATTGTAAGAGTCCGTTTAATTGTTCATTTGCCTGTAGTCCATTTTAATGGTTAGTGGTCCCATGATTTTTTTAGATCTCTTCTATATCAAATGATTTTGTTGTGCTTGTAGTTCTGAGGAAGTCTTGTAGCTTTGGAAACAAAAGCCTTGATCTGTAGTCCGATCTCCCCTTCATTCTTTATGTGGGATTGGAGCCGATCCAAGGCTCCGACTTGGCCTATTTACAAGCTGAAAGTCTTATAGTTGGCGCGTGGCTAGTTAGGTATCCCATGGTGCACCAGTACATTCCCCAGATCTCTTTCGCCGCTTCAACAAGTTGGTTGTGCTTCTGGCTTTGGCTGTTTTTTGAATTCAAATATTTTTGTATTTCTAGTCTAACCGGTTATATTGTAGTCATTTAGCATAGTTACTGTAGTTTAGCATAGTTACCTTTCCATTTGCACTTTGTGTGCACTCCTATTTGCTAAATTGGCCTTTTGGACTTATTGTATTCGTATCCTCTGTGCTATTGTTAGTGTTAATATTGTTTGCTATTTGTAGGCGCCTTTTGCGCTTAGTTTGTTATGAATTGGGAAAGTCCCGCTCACAAATTGTTGTAGTCAACAGAACAAGGTTATTTCTGTTTGTTGCATTAGTCATAAGCTATTAGTGCATTAGTCATAAGCTATTAGTGGTGTCAGAACACGGTTCTGCCTTAGTTGCTATTTGAAAGTTTCACTGTTTTCTGGGTTGAGTGTGTGACTTTACACCTCTTTCAACTTGGTTTGTGTTGGACCTAGTTCCGCACTTTTACTTGCCCGGGCTAAGCCAGTTTAAGTTGGAGGACCTAGTCCTCGTAGTGTCTTTCTTTTTCTGCAGGGCTAGGCCCGTTTAGAGGACCTTGTCCTCCTTTCCCTTTCTGTGTGTGTGCTTTTTTTGAATAATGTCCAAAAGTTAGCAAAGACCATAAGCCAAATGTATTAAATGTTTGCAGAAAATGTCCATCATGGATGGCCACAGTAACTGCGTTTACTGTCTAGGGGTCATCCATTTATTATTTTGCCACGCATTTAGTCCTATGGTGCTGCAAGAGCGTAAGAATAAGCTTATCCTAAAAGGTAGTCTTATACCTTCCTTTGAGGAAGACCTGGGTAGCTATTCCTCTTCTAGATCTTGGAGATCTAAAAGGAAAAGTCCTCTAAGAGGCCCTCCCCGGCACTGGCCGGTGTCTCGGAGCCACCTCTTAAGATCACTAAAACGGCTGAGTCTTCTGCCTCTTCGGCTCCACAGATTTCTGTGCCGATTTGGGCCACTATTGTGACTTCAAGGTTGGTTCAAAGTATTTCGGAGCTGACCACAGAGTCCATTTCATGGAGCCGGTCTATGGATCCTCTACCAGTCTCCGCTATGTTCAAATCTCCAATACCTTAGAGATCCCACTACTGTCATCTAGGTGGTCTAGGAGTTTATCGGATGATGTGGAGGGGGTAGTGCTGAGACTGTTGAAGTAATCTGCTTTGCCTAAATTGCTGTTGGCTCGGACTCCAGTGTGTTCCGGAGCCACTTGGATCTGTTCTGCCCTTTGCGATCATTCCTCCTCCAAGCCATGCTGGTCTTTCAGAGCCGGAGTGTTTGGTACCACTGGTGGAACCTTTGGTTCCGGCTCCCCATGTGGCTGCTTCGGAGCAGAGTTCTGCTCCGACACTTTCGGCACCATCCATAGTGTCTAGGGGCTGAAGCTCCCCAGGCGACCTTGACAGGGATGCTTGGAACCAATCTTTGGTTCAGAGTCTTCCTCTTGGCTAGGGTGAGTTCGGACCCTAAGTATCTTTGAGTCAACGGCATCTTCCCTAAAGCACGTACTTCCTCCGTGGACAGCAAAGACCCACAGGCGCCACCGGGTGGTGGCCCCCACTCTTCTGAGACCTCCCCGGAATAGCTTTCTGAGGAGCCCCCGCAGAAGAGAACATGTAACTGGAAGCATGTAGACTCCCTGGATGAGTCTCCGACACTGACCTTGAGGAGTCAGAAGGGTCCCCCAAGTCGCCCTTTCTCCTTCGTAGACCTCCTGGAAATCCTTAAACAGAGGTGCGGCTGGCCCTCTGTCACCCCTTCTGATGAGTCTGTGTACACCTGAAGGCTTTCAGGTCTTGACCTTCAGCCTCTTGCATGTCTCCACCCTTCAAACTCATGGAGCTAGTTAGTCTAAAGGTTTCTTTCTGCCATTCCCGAGAGAGATTTTTTGTCTAAAGATGTTCTTGTAGATGCCATGGTGGTGGTGGCGGCTGCCACTTAGGAGCTAGCTGAGACTACTTCTGTTCATCCCCTGAATAAGGAGTCTCGAACGATGGACATAGGGAAGCTTATCTTTTTAGTTCAGTGGCATTTACCCTTAGATCGCTGAACTACTTTACTCACTTCACGAGACTTCAGAGAGATCTTAGAGTTAGGAGATTCTCTACAAGGTACGTGTACTGAGGGAGTCCCTGACAAGGTTTCTGCCCAATTGTCCAACTTGAACTCAACTCCTCCATGCCACTTAATTTATATGCAGCCGATGGAGCGAGTAGAGCAGCGGGTTCAGGAATTTCCCAGAGGCGTTATTCCTGGATGCGTTTGTGTAACTTTGCGGAACAGTTCAAATCTACCTTTACCAGTGCCCCCTTCGGTTCCTCCTTGTTTGGATCCAAGGTAAAGGACACTCACCCGGTGTGAGCAAGAACGAAAAACACTCTGCCGTGGGAGTGCGTTTTACTGTTCCCTCTAGCCCGTACCCTAAGGGTCTGAGGTGGCAGTAAAATGTGGTTTAAGAAGTCCCAGAGGTTTTTCAGGATGCACAGGGTGACTCCTCCTTCAGAGGATGAGGAAATGGTAGAGGTCATCCTAGAGGCAGGGGCGGTCCGCAAAACCAGGCAGGTCACTATTCCTTTCGAGTCCGGCCTTACCAGCACGCCTGATGTGGTGCCCAACTGTGCTTCTCTGGGGCCATTCAGGTGTCACATTTCTCTGTATCCAGAAGCTTGGCTAGGTATCATTCCAGAGAAGTGGGTACAAAGAATTATTAGAGGTTGTCATACCCTTTTCTCTTCCACCTGTTCACGGGAAGATCCCGGATTTTCCACCCAGTCACAGGGATCAGGCAACTGTGGAGGTCAACAAGTTGCTGTTGGTCACCCAAACCGTCCCGGCAGACCAAATAGGATCCGGAACTTACTCCAGATTCTTTTTAGTGCCAAAACTTACAGGGGATTGGCGGCCTCTTCTGGACTTCAGGAGATTGAATCAGTAAAGGACAAGTTCCTTATGCTGACACTGCAGTCTATATTCCTGTTATTGGGAAAAGACAGTTGGGTGTGCTCAATAGATCTCCAAGACACCTACTACCACACAAAAATGGACAGGGCGTCGAGGAGTCCTCTACGCTTTTGGCTTGGAGCCAGTCATTACCAGTTTCGTGCTCTGCCCTTTGGTCTCACCACAGCCCCCAGGGTATTCACCAAATGTATGGCAGTAGTGAAAGCTCACCCGAGACGTCAAGGATTCCAGGCGTTTCCGTATCTGGACTACTGGCTCTTGTCCGCCCCACCAGGCATCTACTACTTCAGACCAGGGACGCTACTGTTGAGCTTTGCGCCCAGCTGGGAATTTTTCTAAATTGGGAAAAATCTGCCTTATTTTTTCCCTCAATCTGATTTTATAGGCAGAGAGGATAGACACAATAGTCATGTTAGCTAGTCTTCCTGCCAAAAGGGCACAGAATCTGGTTCTTCAAGTTCAACGTAGTCTTCCCTTTATGAAAGGTCAAAGCCAAAACTATTCTGCAACTTCTGGGGACCATGGCTTTCACCATATTACTAGTACCACTAGACAGGCTACACATGAGAATTCTTCAGTGGCTCCTGTTGTCCCAGTGGTCTCTTTTCTCGCCTCCCATTATCTCTTCACATTCTGCTGACAGAATCTTGCAAGAAGGACCTCCTTTAGTGGACACTACCCAATCCGTTTACTACGGGCATCTCATTTGTTCCTCACCAACCTGTTTCTACTGTGACCACAGATGTCTCACAGGGTGGGAAGGGGAGCATTATCTTGACAGAACTGTCCAAAGCACATGGCAAGATCACGGGGCTCACCTGCATATCAGTGTTCTAGAGATGAGGGCGATGCTCCTGGCATTGCAAGCACTTTACGACCTCATGCCTCTGTGGCCTGTTGCAATACAATCAGACTTGTCAGTAGTATGGTATATCAAAAAACAGGGCGGAACCAGATCTTACCCACTCAGAGGCCGTGCAAGTTTGGAAATGGGCAATTTAGCTTCCCAGCATTTTCTGGTGGCAACGCACATTCAAGGGACAGTCAGCGTGATAGCCGACGAGCTCAGCAGGGCAATCCTGATGCCTCACGAGTGCTCTCTGAAACGGGAAACAGCAGAACAGATTTTCTACAGATGGGGACAGCCTTGCTGTGACCTAGTCCAATCCAATGCCAAATGCAGCAGCTACTTCTCCCTCATCCCCCATCCGGGGGAGTCGCAGAGAGACTCATTTATTCACGATTGGCCCCAGGGTCTCCTTTGTTTTTCTTTCCTCTCATTCCCAAGGTTATTCAGAAAGCGAAACAGCTGGGAAGCAACTTATCCTCATTGCTCCTTACTGGTCTCATCAGGTTTGGTTCCCCTTCCTCGTGCCTTTTCTCCTGGACAGTCCTTGGATCCTGGACCCAGCTCCAGACCTGTTGACTCGCATGTCGGGTTCAATTCATCCCTCTTTACACACCCCCAATTTGGCAGCGTGGCTGCTCCAGTTCCATCCCTAGTCAGGCTTCACGACTTCTCACCCTCCGTGACTTATATTCTTACATCTTCTCATAAACCTTCTACTAGAGACTCTATTCCAGGAAATGGAGAAGATTATCTGGGCAGAGAAACTGAATGTTGACCCTTAGACTGCCTCCAGTCCAGTGGTTTTGGAATTCCTGTCTGAGTTTTTTCACCAGGGATCTGCGGCTGCCACTATGAGTTCAATTGGCAGCGATTTCAAACTTTCGTGTAGGTTTTCAAGATTCTAATCTGATGTCACATAAGCTGAGCAAAACCTTCCTTAAAGGTGCCACTTTAAGAACCCCCTTTCAAGAACTTGTTACCTCATGGGATTTAATTTTTGTGTTGTACAAATTGAGGTCTCCGCCCTTTGAGCCTTCTCATTCATCTTTGAAATTCCTGTCTTGGAAGACTGTTTCTGGTGGCTATCACGTCGGCCAGACGAGTGTCGGTTGCAAGCATAGTCTTAAACCCCCCTTATCTGATTTTTCACAAGGACAGGGTGTCCCTTCGTACTAATCCCTCCATTGTCCCCAAGGTGTGTTCTCATGCCAGTTTGAATTAATCCATAGAGCTTCCGGTGGTGTTTCCATTATCATTCCAACGCAGCTGAATACAGGTTTCATCAGCTGGATTTCCATAGACAATTGTTTTTGTTTGCACCGGACTAAGGAAGTCAGGAATTGATCGATTTTTCATTTCCTTCTCTGAATCCAGGTCAGGTTTACCAGTTTCCAAAGTGACTACTTGGATTTCTAGCTGTATAGCTTATGTTTACAATTCTGAGGGTAGACCTTTACCCTTTAAAATCAAGGCCCATTCCACCAGATCTGTCTACCTCTGCAGCCTTTCAAGCCAGGGTCCCACTTGATAATATTTGTGCAGCAGCTATGTGGGCTACCCCTCACACCTTTATTACTCATTACAAATTGGATTCTACCTCCAGGGGTAGAGTTTCATTTGGTTCCACGGTACTCAGTAGTAGTTTTCCTTGAGCCACCCAAGAATAAGGAGCTAGGGATGTCCCATATGCAAGAATGAAGGTGAGAGAGGACTACAGAACATAAAGAATGAATGTGAGATAGGACTACAGAACATCAAGTTATGTACTCGCCATAACGTTCCATGTTTGTAGTCCATCTCACCCTTCATTCTTAAGAACCCACCTGCCTAGCCCCTGCCTGGAAGTACCTGGAGACTAGAAAAATATCCTTTTAGTATTTGCTTCTTTGTATAGTTATCTCTCCTAATTAGCAGCAAACAAGGTCTGGGGATTGTATTGATGCACCATGGGATACCTACCTAGCCACGAGCCAGCTAGAAGACTTCCAGCTTGTAAATAGGCCTTGTCTGAGCCAAGGATTGGCTCCGATCCCATATGTAAGAATGAAGGGTGAGATGGACTACAAACATGTAACGTTATAGTGAGTACATAACTTCTTTTTTGCTAAACTTTATCCTTTGATTTGCTGGTGTGTCTTTAGTGATTAAACTTCTGTTTTTACAACTGCTACACTTGGGCTCTTATTATAGGTTCATAGGTTGGTACTAGGCTATCAGCCCTAGGGCCTATACAAGCCTAGCCATAATGGCTATTTCTTCCCACACTATTTACTTCCCTGGACCCCTGTCTAGCAGGGCGACTGACGTGATCCCTGGAGTGAATTTCCTTTCTCCCATCCAATCATCAAGGTTCCTTTTGAAGAGGGCCAAAGAGGCACTGACATGTATGGGCAATCTATTCCAGAGTCTGGGGAGTCTCTGGGTCAGGAACCTATCCCTCCAATGTTTTGTTTATTGTGATGACAAGGTTTAGATCCCTGGAGCGTGTGGCTCTGAGGGATTGGGATTTCTTTAAGTGTAGCATGTCCAACAGCTCTGGGTTTGACATGGCCTTGTATGTTAAGCAAAGATGGCCTCTGAGTAGACTTTATGTGACAGCTGGAGTTTAAGGCGGTCAGCGTAGGGCATCTGCTTTAGGCCTGTGATTCTTTAGTGAGGTATTACATCATGTACATTACTTTTAGTTATGTTTATAGTGTTGTCATATGCTTATGGAAGGAGTGATATTTGAAAAAAGGGTGAAGTATCCTTTGAGGATATCCACTGCATACTGTAATCTCTTCTCTTTGAAGAAATCTTATTTTAAGTAGACTGAGTCTTTCCTTGACAAAATTCAAACTGTTGTAGGTCCAATTTTCTGAGGTTTTAAATGCTGTAGTTAATGCATTCCCTAGCCTTGCAATTTAGGTAAGGGCATGGTTGATGCTGTTTAAGATAAATGTCTGGGCCCATGGAAGAGACATTATTTTTATAGTTATTCCAGTCGGACTGCTCAATGATTATCTTGTTTGTGGGATTCTGTGGGTTGTGGCGCTTCAGTGATTGTTTCTGGGATAGTTTGAAATGGAATGCCTGCAAGTAAGCTAGGTATGCCTTTTAAGGTCAACATAGTACTGCCATTTAACTCATTCCCTCCATTGGAGCACTGGATGTTTGTACTGTAATTTCCAATGGGCGGAGCCTAAGCTTTCTGCTAGAATAAAATTAAGTCCTCACATTTCAAACAAATGTTTGTATCTCTGGAACCATTGGAGTTAAAGAAGCGGTGGTAGGTTTTATACTGGATTTTATAAGTCCTACGCAACACAGCAGCTATTATGTTTACAAAGTATTGCAAACTTAAAATAGGTCAGTAACCACTCACATTCACACACAGTATTGGCAGCATTTTGTTCATCCAGCCGAGAGCTTTCATATGAGGTAATTAGTTCTGTCAGTGCTACTTGGTTGTTCAGATATTTAGAAAAATATGAAATGTGTGACCATATAAATTTAATAATGAACAAGAATATTTCTTTACCTGCACTAGACAGAGGTTGGCTATTAATACAGTTTGCTTTATATGTTGCTTGTATTTGGAATATGCAAATATGAACATGCAATATTTGACACCTAGAGGCATCCGTCAGATGGAATTGTAATGGCACCTGGAGACATCACTCTGCTGTAATGTGTTAAGATTAATTCAGTACACTTGCTGTTTTTTTTTTTCAATTTCCTCATGTTAAGAAGCATTTGCAGTTATCCTTTACTTCAGTTTATAGTTTTTAATTAATGTTCAACTTTGATATTCCTTGAGGTCATTTTTCAATTGTATTTTGGTGGTCTTTGGATGTTTTCTTTTGCCATCGGGTTTTTAGAAGCTTTTTTGTGGTTCATCACTGCAAATAAGAGGTGGTAGGATCATGGGCAGATATGAAAATATCCACACGTTTACCCCCAGGTTTAAATTGATAAGTGATAATCCCAGATTGAGTTTTCATATGTACAGGAAATAGCCACTGTGTAGCTAATAATGCGAGTATGGCATTCTATCTAGAGCGCATTCTGAGAAGAGATGTGCTGTTGGAAATTATCTGCCATTTTAAGTGAGAACCTGTGTAACATTTAACATGTAATTCATAAGATTTTACATTCTTTCCCTTGGAGACTATCAACACAGTTACCCTCTCGCTCCTCCCAGGCAAACATTTTTTGCTCTTTCTCACTGGAGTGTTGGTTTATCTTATTCTTTTTCTTATGTTTCAGAAAACTTTAACTACAGTGAAGAAGAAAGATATGAAAATAAAGGTGGCGAGATGTTTGGGAACCAACGGCGATTTCCAGGCCATATGTTTTGGGAAGTTAAGGTTATAAGAATAGTTAAAATTCCGCATATGTATATATACTAAATCAAAAGTATAATTTTGATGCATTTCCTTTTAACTAACTGAAAATTATTTTAACAGATAAATCTTTTGGGAGAGAAAGATGAGACACCAGTTCATTTTTGTGATAAATGTAATCTTCCAATCAAAATTTATGGGCGAATGGTAAGTGAATGGCTTGCTAAAATGAATAAATAAAAAGCAAATGATAACATTAATATTTTTTGAAGGTACTCAACTGAATAAAGTGAAGATTTAGGAAGGTTTAAATGAGCAAACACTCGTGATAAGTGTGTGATCTGAGCATTTTAATCAGTGTTCAGCAAAATTTGTAAGTGACTTTGTGTGTTATTGTTTTTTTCGAAGTAACTCGTTTGAATTATGAGCATTTCTTTCTCCTTAGCAATGCAGAAATATAGCCATTTAACATAATCCTCTTCAAGCCGTTTATTCTGTTAGCTTGCCTGGGCAGTCTATTCTATTCGAGCAGGTCCTCCTGTAGCTCTCATGAGTAGTGTGTGGACCCAGTGGTATTCAAGGGGCAAGCCTTACCCCCTTCCCCATCATTAAGAGCTTTCTAGAATACGTGGTTTCCTCGCATCGAAGAGGTCACCTTGTCAGTTATTTTTTCTCGACATTCAGAGCAAGCATGTTTAATGGAATCCTCTCCATTTTAGTCAGGTAGTTTAAAGTTTATATCAAAAGTATCATAGCAGACCATCTGAGCAGGTCCATGACATTGGCACTGATGGACCCAAGGGTAGATCTCCCATATTTTACATAAATCTTGATCTGGAAATTTTGATTCCCCTGTAAGCAAGCTTTAGTCCCTGATGGTGAATTCTCCAACATTTAAGGGGTTGGGGAAGTTCCTTAATGTCACCCATCCTTCCCAAGGTTTGGTAAAAGCAAAGCAATGAACAGCAGCTCGTGAGTTATTTAAGCTTTTTGTTTAAGTCAGGGCTGTTTACGTCTGCCTGCCAGAAGTGGCAATTTGACTTTCAGTTAAACTTTCACTTAGAGTGATGCTCCACTTAAACCCATACAGGAAAATAGCATCTCCTTTCTGGAACCTGAGCAGTTTAGTCGAGTTACACTTCTTCCATTTGACCCATCCAGGCAACAAAAGTATGACAGCAAGGAACAGATTTTGAGGAGTTTCAGAGCTACAAGTTCTTAATAGCTGAAGAGACTTAAACTCAACTCATGCGGATAGGATGCAGTTAAGGACCAGCCATTCTTTTATGTCCAGGGTGGTTCCTGAATTGGCCCAGAGTCAGATCTTTCATTGGCCAATTTCTTCCCAAAATCTCAGAGTAGGGGCAAGATGCTTTTTCATGAACTGGTTGTGCATATGAAGCTCT